>NW_027750113.1:0-303 GCF_054177405.1 Leptonychotes weddellii | reverse complement strand
CTGGTTCCTAGAAAGGGGTTTTCCTGCGGCTTGTGTGACCGAGTTCTGCCTGTAGGGGGCGCCTGAGCCGTGACAGGAGAAGACTCGCTTCCTGGTTCTGGGCCGCTGCCCCAGCAGGCTCCTGGGGGGCATGAGGCTTCTCCCGCACCAGGCTCCGCCCCGCACACAGCTTCTCGGGGACCAGGCTGCTGCAGGGCGGCGTGGCCAGCAGCACCCCAAGTCCCGCGGCTTCCCTGACACCTCCCTGGGGCACTAATAATAGATCAGAGTCTTCTGGCCGGACACTTCCGTGTGCACAGCACT
>NW_027750112.1:0-303 GCF_054177405.1 Leptonychotes weddellii | reverse complement strand
CCCCGGTTTTTGATGAGTCTTGTTGGGTTTATCAATTTTGTTGATCTTTTCAAAGAACCAACTCCTGGTTTCATTGATCTGTTCTATTGTTTTTTTAGTGTCTATATCTTTTATTTCTGTTCTAATGTTTATTGTGTCCTTCCTTCTGCTGGTTTGTAGTTTTGTTTTTTGTTCTTTTTCTAGCTCCTTTATGTATAAAGTTAGGTTGTTTGAGATTTTTCTTGCTTCTTGATAGGCCTGCATTGCTATAAACTTCCCTCTTGGAACTGCTTTTGCTGCATCTCCATGATTTTGGATAGTTGT
>NW_027750111.1:0-303 GCF_054177405.1 Leptonychotes weddellii | reverse complement strand
TCGGGCTCCCTGCTCCGCGGGAAGCCTGCTTCTCCCTCTCCCACTCCCCCTGCTTGTGTTCCTGCTCTCGCTATCTCTCTCTGTGTCAAATAAATAAAATCTTTAAAAAAAAAGATGTGGGCGTTCAGTAGTAGGCAGGCCTGAGGACCCTGAGCCCCTTGCATCAGTTCTGCATTCTGTGTTTGCGTAAATTCTATTCTTCTCATTCTTCTAGAACTTCTCCCTCAGGTCAGGCAGCTGTGGTAGGTAGCAGGGCCACCTTGCCGTGTCATCACCGCCTCAGGCTGTGCTGAGACTCAAGAC
>NW_027750110.1:0-303 GCF_054177405.1 Leptonychotes weddellii | reverse complement strand
TTGACATGGAGGCACTGATGTTGGAAATAATCACTATACAAAGGCTCACTGTTCTAAAACAGAGGGTTGAAAAGCAAACAAATAAAATGAACACAGAGATAGAAGGATGGAAGAAATGAAATGAGTTATAATCCCAATGAAAGGGGGAAAGTTAGAACTATATAAGAGGACTGCCTAGTTATCCTGGAAGAAGACTTTTGACCTGAAAATAAAACTCAACTCCCTTATATATTAGTTTCACAGGGGTTAGAGTGGGAAGTGACCACAAATTGGGTGGATTAACATAACAGAAATTTATCCTCC
>NW_027750109.1:0-303 GCF_054177405.1 Leptonychotes weddellii | reverse complement strand
GTGTGGAGTCTCCAAACCCAGCAGATCCCTGCAGTGCGCTCCTGCGCCGCTCCTCCCAAGGGAGGAAGGGGCATCTCCCCGGATCTGCCGCTTGTTGGGTCCCTGCAGTGGCCCAACTGCCACGGATCGTGGTTTATGGCAACCCCTAGCTGAGAGCCTGCTCCTCAGCTCCGTCTCTGCAGCTGGCTTCCCTGCTCCAATCCCTGGGAGCTCTGCCGCACTCAGGCACCCCCGGTCTTTCTGTGACCCCGAGGGTCCTGAGACCACACTGTCCCAGCGAGTGTTCCACCCCCCACTTAGCCA
>NW_027750108.1:0-303 GCF_054177405.1 Leptonychotes weddellii | reverse complement strand
GTTTCTTTAATGTTACATATTAAACAGACAAAATATCTTACATATTTGTCTTTCTCCAGTGCCCTTTATATCCAGAAGGTGAAAGTTCATTCCTTGACTGTCTTTATAAACTTTCCTAATAGAAAGTTTCCTAAATAAAAAATTACTTAGTGAATCCAAAGCTTATGGCCATCACACTAGAGTTAAAAAAAAAAAAAAAGTTTCAGTAACCTTTTTCTGATTTTCTAATGAATGCTATATGATGGTGGACTAAATAAGGCAAAGTGTCAATCCTGGTAAGATCTGCAGCATATTGGTGATGCG
>NW_027750107.1:0-303 GCF_054177405.1 Leptonychotes weddellii | reverse complement strand
AGATGAAGTGATAGGGCTAAATCCTTCTCTCTGTGTTGTCTCTGAACCATTCCTGTCGTCCATTCTGTATTATTGTCATGTCATGAGAACAACTGTCGTTCTTTGTGTTTCCACCATATGTGTAGATTGAGCTCTTTAAGGATTTCTCAGAGAACAAGTGATCACTTGCTACAGGCAAGGCTCTGTGAGGTGCAGGCACGGATAGGCAGTACTCTCTGGGAATTTGCAACCACACTGAAGAGGTAAAAAGCAAATGTGTTATTATTTTTTTCAATCTGAGTGTAATGCAAAATGAACTGTAGC
>NW_027750106.1:0-303 GCF_054177405.1 Leptonychotes weddellii | reverse complement strand
AGATGAAGTGATAGGGCTAAATCCTTCTCTCTGTGTTGTCTCTGAACCATTCCTGTCGTCCATTCTGTATTATTGTCATGTCATGCGAACAACTGTCGTTCTTCGTGTTTCCACCATATGTGTAGATTGAGCTCTTTAAGGATTTCTCAGAGAACAAGTGATCACTTGCTACAGGCAAGGCTCTGTGAGGTGCAGGCACAGATAGGCAGTACTCTCTGGGAATTTGCAACCACACTGAAGAGGTAAAAAGCAAATGTGTTATTATTTTTTTCAATCTGAGTGTAATGCAAAATGAACTGTAGC
>NW_027750105.1:0-303 GCF_054177405.1 Leptonychotes weddellii | reverse complement strand
GTGGTATGAAGCCAGTTTTGCTGCAGAAATGGGTCCAAAGCTTTGCTTCTGGAGCTGCTCTTCTGTGGGATGACCGCGCAGGGTCGTGATATTATGCCCCAGCAGGTGGGAAGGACTGCAAAAAGATGGCGAGTCAAGTTCATGGCATGGTTCTGCCATTTGCTGGCTGTATCACCGTGAGTAACCCATTCCGGCTGGCTCAGCCTCTGTCTCCTCATCTGTAAAATGGGAATCATTAAACCTACTTCAGAAGCTCCTGTGACGCTTTGATGAAATGATGAACGTTAAGGGCTTGGCGTGCAG
>NW_027750104.1:0-4405 GCF_054177405.1 Leptonychotes weddellii | reverse complement strand
GTGGTATCTCAGTGTGGTTTTGATTTGAACTTCCCTGATGGCTAATGATGATGAACATTCTTTCATGTGTCTGTTAGTCATTTGTATGTTTTTTTTGGAGAAGTGTCTGTTCATGTCTTCTGCCCATTTTCTGACTTACTTGTTTTTTGGGTGTTGAGTTTGAGAAGTTCTTTATAAAATTTGGATACCAGCCCTTTATCTGTAGTGTCATTTGCAAATCTCTTCTCCCATTCTGTGGGTTGCCTCTTTGTTTTGTTGACTGTTTCCTTTGCTGTGCAGAAGCTTTTATCTTGATGAAGTCCCAAAAGTTCATTTTTGCTTTTGTTTCACTAGGCTTTGGAGAGGTATCTTGGAAGAAGTTGCTGTGGCCGATGTCAAAGAGGTTACTGCCCATGTTCTCCTCTAGGATTTTGATGAATTCCTGTCTCACATTGAGGTCTTTCATCCATTTTGAGTTTATCTTTGTGTATGGTGTTAGAGAATGGTCGAGTTTCATTCTTCTGCATGTGGCTGTCCAATTTTCCCACAACATTTATTGAAGAGACTATCTTTTTTCCATTGCATGTTTTTTCCTGCTTTGTCAAAGATTATTTGACCATAGAGTTGAGGGTCCATAGCTGGGCTCTCTATTCTGTTCCATTGGTCTGTATGTCTGTTTTTGTGCCAGTACGATGCTGTCTTGGTGATCACTGCTTTGTTAAATAGCTTGAAATCGGGCAATGTGATGCCCCCAGCTTTATCTTTTTCAACATTTCCTTAGTGATTCAGGGTCTTTTCTAATTCCATACAAATTGTTTTGTTCTAGCAGTTTGAAAAATGTCATTGGAATTTTGATCAGGATGGCATGGAAGTATACCTTTTGCTCTGGGTAGCATAAACATTTTAACAATGTTTATTCTTCCGATCCATGAGCATGGAATATGTTTCCATCTTTTTGTGTCTTCTTCAATTTCTTTCATGAGTATTCTGTAGTTCCCAGAGTATAGATCGTTTACCTCTTTGGTTAGGTTTATTCCGAGGTATCTTATGGTTTTTGGTGCTATAGTAAATGGAATCATTTCTGTAATTTCTCTTTCTACGGTTGCATTGTTAGTGTATGAGAAAGCAACTGATTTCTGTGCATTAACTTCATATCCTGCTATATGAGTTCTGGTAGTTTGGGGGTGGAGTCTTTCGGATTTTACAGCTTAAAGTCTGGGATTGTAATGTCTCCTGCTTTCCTTTGATTTTTTAAGATTGCTTTGGCTCTTTGGGGTCTTTTTTGGTTCCATACAAATTTTAACATTATTTGTTCTAGTTCTGTGTAAAATGCTGGTGTTATTTTGATCAGGACTGCATTGAATGTGTAGATTGCTGGAGGAAGAATAGACATTTTAATAATATTGTTTTTTCCAATCCATGAGCATGGAATGCTTTCCCCCTTGTTTGTGTCATCTTCGATTTCTTTCATAAGTATTCTATAATTTTCAGTGTTCAGATCTTTTACATCTTTGGTTAGGTTGATTCCTAGGTAACTTATTTTTTTAGTTCAATTGTAAATGGGATTGATTTCTCCTTGATTTCTCTTTTTGCTGCTTCATTATTGGTGTATAGAAATGTAACAAATTTCTATATATTGATTTTGTATACTGTGACTTTTCTGAATTCATGTATCAGTTCTAACAATTTTTTGGTGGAATCTTTCAGGTTTTCTACATATTGGTGTATAGAAATGCAACAAATTTCTGTATGTTAAGTGTGTATTCTGTGGCTTTTCTGAATTCATGTATTAGTTCTAGCAATTTTTTGGTGGAGTCTCTCAGGTTTTCTGCATAGAGTATCATGTTAATTGCAAAAAGTGAAAATTTAACTTCTTTCTTGCTAATTTGGATACGTTTTATTTCTTTTTGTTGTCTGATTGCTGAGGCTAGGTCTTCCAGTACTATGTTTAATAGCGGTGGTGATAATTGATATCCCTGTTGTGTTTCTGACCTTAGAGGAAAAGCTCTCAGTTTTTCCCCATTGAGAATGACATTATCTGTGGGTTTTGGTAGATGACCTTTATTCTTGTGAGGTATGTTCCTTCTATCCCTACTTTCTCGACTGTTTTTATCAAGAATAGATGCTGTATTTTGTCAAATGTCTTTTCTGCATCTATTGTGAGGACCTCATGTTTCTTATCCTTTCTTTTATTAATGTGATGTATCACATTAATTTGTGGATATTGAACCACCCCTGTAGACTAGAAATAAATCTCATTTGATCATGGTGAATAATCCTTTTAATGTACTACTGGATTCAATTACTTAGTATCTTCTTGAGAATTTTTGCATCCATGTTCATCAGGGATATAGGTCCATAATTCTCTCTTTTAGTGGGGTCTTTGTCTGGTTTTGGGATCAAGGTCATGCTGGCAGCTTCAGAAGAATAGGTATTATCTCTTCCTTAAATGTTTGCTAGAATTCCCCTGAGCAGCCATCCAACCCTGGACTTTTGCTTTTTGGGAGATTTTTGATTACTGATTCAATTTCTTTCCTGGTTGTGGGTTGGTTCAAGTTTTATATTTCTCCTGTTTCAGTTTGGGTAGTTTATATGTTTCTAGGACTTTATCTATTTCCTCCAGATTGCCTAATTTGTTGGCATATAATATTCATAATATTCTCAAAATATTCTCATAATCATTTGTATTTCTGTGGTGTTGCTTGTGATCTCTACTCTTTCATTCATGATTTTGTATATTTGGATCCTTTCTCTTTTCTTTTTGATAAGTCTGGCTAGGGGGTTATAAATTTGTTAATTCTTTCAGAGAACCAGCTTCTAGTTTCTTTGGTCTATTCTGTTTTTTTTTCTTGATTTCTATATATCATTGGTTTCTGTTCTAATCTTAATTATTTCCCTTCTTCTGTTGATTTTAGGCTTTATTTACCATTCTTTTCCAGCTACTTTAGGTGTAAAATTAGGTTGTGTATTTGAGAATTTTCTTGCTTCTTGAGGAAGGCCTGTATTGCTATATATTTCCCTCCTAGGACCACATTTGTTGCATCCTAAAAGTTTTGGACTGTCATGTTTTCATTTTCCTTTGCTTTCATGTTTTTTTAAAATTCTTCTTTAATTTTCTGGTTAACCCATTCATTCTTTATAAGATATTCTTTAACCTCCATGTGTTTGTGGTCTTTCCAATTTTTTTCTTGTGATTGACTTCAAGTTTTGGAGCATTGTGTTATGAAAATATGCATGGTATGATCTCAATCTTTTTGTACCAGTTGAGGCCTGATTTGTGATGCAATATGTGATCTGTTCTGGAGAATGTTCCATGTGCATTTGAAAAGAATGTGTATTCTGCTCTTTTAGGATGAAATCCACTGAGTATATCTGTTTAATCCTTCCGGTCCAGTGTGTCATTCATTGTTTCCTTGTTGATCTTCTACTTACATGATCTGTCCATTGTTGTGAGTGGGGTGTTAAAGTCCTCTACTATTTTTGTATCATTATCAATGAATTTCTTTAAGTTTGCTATTAATTGATTTATATATTTCTCTGTTCCCAAGTTGGGAGAATAAATATTTATAATTGTTAAATCTTCTTGTTGGATATTCCCCTTTATTATGATATAGTGTCCTTCTTCATGTCTTATTACCATCTCTGGTTTAATATCTAGTTTTTCTGATATAAGTATGGCTAGTCCATCTTTCTTTTGATGTCTATTAGCATGGTAGATGGTTCTCCACCCCCTTACTCTCAGTCTGGAGGTGTGTTTAGGTCTCAAATGTGTCTCTTGTAGACAGCATATGGATGCGTCCTGCTTTTTTATCCATTCTGTTACCCTGTGTCTTTTGGTTGGAGCATTTAGCCCATTTACATTCAGAATAAATATTGAAAGATATGAATTTAATGCCATTTTTTTTACTTGTAAAGTCCCTGTTTCTGTAGATTGTCTCTATTCTTTTCTGGTCCTTGTTACTCATGGGTTCTCTCTTCACTTACAGTATCCCCCTTAATATTTCTTGCAGGTCTAGCTTGGTGGTTACATATCCTTTCAATTTCTGCTGGTCCTGGAAGCCCTTTATCTCTCCTTCTATTCTGAGTGAGAACTTTGCTGGATAAAGTATTCTTGACTGCATATTTTTCTCATTTAGTACCCTCAATATATCATGCCAGCCCTTTCCGGCCTGCCAGGTCTCTGTGGTTACATCTGCTGCCAGTCTAATGTTCCTACCCCTGTAGGTAAGGAACCTCTTGTCTTGAGCGGCTTTCAAGATTTTCTCTTTATCACTGAAGTTTGCCAGCTTCACTCTTTTTTTTTTATTCTTATGTTAATCCCCATACATTACATCATTAGTTTTAGATGAAGTGTTCCATGATTCATTGTTTGTGCATAACACCCAGTGCTCCATGCAGAATGTGCCCTCCTCAATACCCACCACCA
>NW_027750103.1:0-303 GCF_054177405.1 Leptonychotes weddellii | reverse complement strand
TTCCAAGAAAGCTCGGTAACACGGACCTGCAGTCTATATAGATTTGGATGTATACTCTGCTTTATAGATAAAAAAGAAAGTGTCCATTTTACTCTGTTTATTTGATTCAGGGTGACGAAAATGACTAAAAAGTTCAAATAAAGCTCAATTTTAAAGCTCCTGAACCTTCACTGGATAACTAAATTTGATTAGTGACATCAAAGTTTTTACTTATTTCAATGGCAATATAAAAGTAAAATGTAAGTTAAGAATTTCTAGAAAGACATAATAATGATATCAATGTACTTAAATATTTAGAATCAT
>NW_027750102.1:0-303 GCF_054177405.1 Leptonychotes weddellii | reverse complement strand
CCAAGTGTTCACGGAGACCACCCAAAGGACATACGTGTACCAGGCCAGCAGCACAGCTGCCTCAAGTAGGTTACACGTGTGCTCCCCATGCCCTGGACTGGGGGTGGGGGGCACTCGTGCAGAGGAAACTGCAAAGCCACCTGGCCTGTCCTGGCCTTGCTGTGGCCGGGGGCCTCACTGCCCACTTCCCTGCATTCCCTAAGAGGGCCATCCCTGGGACAGGTGAGATCTCTCTCACTGGGGGTGCTGACAGGACTGAATGGGATGTTGGGCGCTCCTTTACCCAGCAGGTGTTAGCACACT
>NW_027750101.1:0-303 GCF_054177405.1 Leptonychotes weddellii | reverse complement strand
CTGAGTGTCCTGTCTCTTTATTTGCTACGTCAGCAACCTCTTCGCATGTACGAGCTGGGCCCTCATCTCCCTAGTACCAAAGAAGGCTACAGTGCAGCTTGGGGATCACCAGCTCTGGCTGGGGGCAAACCTGGTCCTCCTGGCCCCGGTGTTGCTGGGCAGGCTGGATAACTCCTTCTGGCCAGTGAGCAGAAGTGAGCGCGTCGTTTCTAGGTTGGAGCACGTAATAGCCTGTGTGTGACTTTCTAGAATCCCCCAATGAAGTAACTGTAGGAACAGAAGTGAATCTGGAGCCGCCAGGTA
>NW_027750100.1:0-303 GCF_054177405.1 Leptonychotes weddellii | reverse complement strand
TATATATTTACAGAGTGGTTGAGATTCCTTTTATACAATTCTTTAGATGGGGTTCAGTGGCTGAAAACTCTATAATGAGGCATATGGTCATAGAAGATAGAAGACATCATGACTTTCAATGATTTTTCTCTTTCTCTTAAATTTATTTTTATTTGGGAAGAGAAAAAAGTCCATTTTCATTTATTGTATCTAAGATTCTGCATATCACTGGAAATTCAACCCCAAGAATATATTGACAGAAGTGAAGCTCTAGCATATGTACAATAACAGCATGAGGAAAATCTGACTCTACATTTTAATTTT
>NW_027750099.1:0-303 GCF_054177405.1 Leptonychotes weddellii | reverse complement strand
ACAGGATCAGAGGACCTGGGGGTTGAATTGTGACCTTGCCACTACATGGCTGTGAGACCTCAGGCAAGTCACTTGGCCTCTTGGTACCCTGAGTTCCTCATGTGAAGTAGGGGATAATAGTACTTGCCTGGTAGGGCTTTGGCAAATGGAATTATAGATGGAAAAGTAATTTTGAGAGAACTGTTTTCCAATTCTTACCCGCCAGTTACTCCTGGGTGAGCCCTGCAGGCTGCACTGAGTGTCAGAGCCCTCATGTCAGCGGGGCAGGGGGCTAGTGTGGGGGGGTGGCAAATCTGTGGGTCC
>NW_027750098.1:0-303 GCF_054177405.1 Leptonychotes weddellii | reverse complement strand
CCTGTCGTGGAGCCCTAGACTGGCCTGTTGCCTCTACTCTCTTAGAATACAGGAGAAGCTGTGAGGTGTTTCATCCTGAACCCACAGTCTCACAGCCTTAAAAGAACAAAATGAGTTCCTGTGTGTACATGCGTGCACAAGTGCCCGTGCATCCATGTGCGTGTCTGAATGTGTGCGTGTGTGTGATGGTAAAAACAAAGCCTG
Source organism: Leptonychotes weddellii (assembly GCF_054177405.1). NCBI lineage: Eukaryota > Metazoa > Chordata > Mammalia > Carnivora > Phocidae > Leptonychotes > Leptonychotes weddellii. The sequence continues at coordinate 99 of NW_027750098.1, read as the reverse complement.
ACACGGAGCACGACGCACGTTCTCAGTGTAGCTCTCGAGGGGCACACAACCATCAGGAGCACGTGGGCAGGAACTGGAGATTCTAGCTGTGAAGGAAGG
>NW_027750097.1:0-303 GCF_054177405.1 Leptonychotes weddellii | reverse complement strand
CCAGGTGTCCCTATTTCCCAGATACTTTTGTATGTATTCATAAGATTAAGTAGATAATGCTTATAAATAGATATTTTGAAGTGTTCTGTGATTTATTTTACTTGAATATCACTATCATGAACATTTTCTATTTCCATTGTTTCCTCATCCTTTAAAAAATAGAATTTTTTTTCTGATTACAAAAGTAATAAATTTTTTTTAAAGTATTATTTTTAATGACTGTGTAATATTCTATCATATAGACACCATTATTTATTTAATAGTTAACATGTTATTTCCACTATTTTGTTATTATGAACAATC
>NW_027750096.1:0-303 GCF_054177405.1 Leptonychotes weddellii | reverse complement strand
GAAGGAGAGCAAAGAGGGTTGACTCTGAGTTTCCCAGCTCACGGGATGGCGCAGAGGCTTCTGGGGGAGAGAAGAGGCCCGGGGGGAGGCTGTGAGCTGGAGAGGCACGTGGACAACACCGGCGGGGTGTCCGGGGCCCTGGGGAGGCAGAGAGACAGAGCTCAGTGGGGCTCCGCGAGAGATGCGGAGATTGTTGGACACTGGAGCCTAGTTGAAGCTCTCGTGATGCGCCCAGTCAGTTAAATCTCTCAGACCTTTTAAAAGACACATGAGCTATTTCAAGTGTGAACTGCTCACCAGATC
>NW_027750095.1:0-303 GCF_054177405.1 Leptonychotes weddellii | reverse complement strand
ACAGGGGGAGGGAGAGCTCATTCTCGTCCTACACCATTTGCACCTTGAGAACTTGCATCCCACGGCATCTGTATTTATGTCAAAAGTCTATTTTTCTTCCTAGGGGTGTGTGGGTCCAAGCGAGGGTGAGGGAGAGAGAAGCCCTATCTTGGATTCTGCAGCTCAGACTGGGCTCCCCTGTGTCCTGAGGGGCAGGCAGATGACCTGCAGGCTGGGGTGAGGTGTTAAACCAGGACAAAAGTATTTTATCCCCAAAAGAAGTGAAAGCAGGGACTCCCAACAGGCACCCGGAGTCACAGCAGC
>NW_027750094.1:0-303 GCF_054177405.1 Leptonychotes weddellii | reverse complement strand
TAGCTCCTTTCGGGCTCAAGAGATTGTAGAGATAAATCCAGTCCACACTGACAATTGTTGAAGGGAAAATCACAACATTGGATTTCTAAACACTATGGAGGGATGCCTGGGTGGCTCAGTTGGTTAAGCAACTGCCTTCGGCTCAGGTCATGATCCTGGAGTCCCGGGATCGAGTCCCACATCGGGCTCCCTGCTCGGCGGGGAGTCTGCTTCTCCCTCTGACCCTCTCCCATCTCATGCTCTCTCTCTCTCATTCTCTCTCTCAAATAAATAAATAAAAATATTTAAACACTATGGAGTTCA
>NW_027750093.1:0-4405 GCF_054177405.1 Leptonychotes weddellii | reverse complement strand
TGCCTCACTTACCCTAGCTGTTAGATTACCTAGATTGGATTGGATCTCATTGATAGCATTTTTAAGTTCTGCCAATTCAGCTTTCATTTCTGCCCTTAGAGACTCTATGTTGCCATTAATTGATTTCTCCATTCTAGCTATTGTCTTCACAATTGCTAGCCTGAATTCCATCTCCGACATCTTGGTTATATCTGCATCCTTTTGTAAATCTGCAGCATAAGTCATAATCTCTGAGTCTTTTCTATTTTGGGGGCTCCTCTTCCTAGTCATTCTGTTGATGGGTGTTTGAGGGAATGTATTGAGTCCAAATTCTTGTCCAGAACCCAAGCAAGATGCACCTGTTTTCTTGGGACCTTAGGGTTGCTGGCCTCTTGTTTTCCCAGCCTGTCTTCTGGGGGAGGGGCCTGCTGCGCTGTTACTCAGCCAACCCTGTTTGGGCAGAGTTGCCCTGCCCCCCAGTGGCGGAGAATGGGCTCAGCAGGAATCAGTTTTTGGGGCTTTTGTCCTCTGGCGGCTTTCCCTGGCAGCTTTCCATGTCTTTTCCTCAAGTCAGAGCAGAAGAGACCATTTCCAACCCTCTGCCTCAGAGCAGAGAGATCGAAGTCTGTTCTTCAGTGAGCTCTGCAGGCCACACTGTCTCCGTTTCTGTCCATGCTGCTATAAACTGCAGCGTTCTGGGTTGTGCGCCCCTTCGCAACGCCCCCAGTTCCGCCTCCAGGTGGGCACATCTCTGCCCTTTTTGCTTCTAAACCCGCCAGCCGCTCCCAGTTTGCCCGCGTGACCCCGCTGCTCTGGGTTTCTGCCCCGGGGGCTGCCCTAAAGTCCTTTCCCCACTCCTACTGGTCTGCAAGTCTTTGCCCCGTCCCCAGCGATCGAGAGGCTGTTGCTCACCAGCGGTGTAGGATCCCCATGGCCAGACACCCTTCCGCTGCCGTTTGTCCTCCGATATCTGGCTGCGGAACCACGGCTCCCTACTTCGTACCTCGAAACCAACCGCCTACAATCTTCTGTTTGTAGAGATCCAGATCTTCTTACATCTCAGGCTGGTTTCCTGGGTGCTCAGAGTGGTCTGGTAGATATCCAGCTCAATTCTGGGGACCAGTTGAAATAGGGTCCCCTACTCCTCCGCCATCTTCCCTAGTCCCCCAAGTTAATTATTATTTTTAACAGAGTAGGAAATGGGTATTTGTAAACAGTTTTCTTTTGAGAGAATCAACTAACTATCAATGTTTCACAGTATTATATTGCAAAATTTAATCCTTTGTATCTGAGACTCTGTCCTGAAAGAAATACAGAAAAAGCTCGTTGTACAAAAATACCCATCAGAAAGTTTGCTGTCAGTGGGAAGAACATGAAATTACTTAGTAATGGATGACTGGTTCTTTAAATAATGGCATATCCATGTCATGTATGAATTTTATAAAGTTCATACAAATTATGTTTATCCAGAGTTTTAAATAACGTAAAATGTTCTTAAAGCTTAAATAGCAGGAGATATGTATATATATATATATATATATATATATATGGTGCGAACTATTTTTTTTTTGCACAGAAAAAAAGATGGGAAAGAAATACCCCAAATATTAACAGTAGAAATTCACTATGAATAGCAGGATTTGGACTAACTAGTTTGTTACACTTTGACTTTTCCCATCTTTCTACAATGTTATAGAAAAGTAATTTATTTCTTTCTTTTAAAGGCAACCATATACTATTTTTGTTATTTTAAAAGTCTTTAAAAGTTGTTAATGTTCCTGTTTTTTAGTAATTATCTTAAAAGTCTTTAAAAGTTGTTAATGTTCCTGCTTTTTAGTAAATGTACAATGTAAACCTATTTCAAAATTAGTAGTGTACAAAAACTGGTACCGATCCAGAATTCTTCTCATGAGTTTAAGATATTTCTGTCGCTTATTTTCTCTCCATTTAGGTTGGTTGAGTACTTGCAGGCCATGAGAAATTTTTTCTTAATGGAAGGTGGAGATACCATGTACGACTTCTATACATCAATTTTTGATAAAATAAGAGAAAAGGAAACCTGGCAGAATGTGTCTTTTCTTAATGTCCAGCTTCAAGAAGCAGTAGGACAACGTTATCCTGAAGATAGTTCACGGTAAAATATAAGAGGCACCTTTTTATTTTAAAATAATATAAAATAATCCATATGCAACAACTCTTCTATGAATTTTTACATATATTATTTAATCCTCACACTAACCCCATGAGTTATAATAATATTATTTTTCATATTAGAACACTGAGGCAGAAGATAACTGACTTGACCACTAAGCAAGAGGAGATGATGAGATGGGGCCATATAGGCTGTCGGGGTTTCATGGCCTCCTTCACAGGACTGGAGTCAGTGCTAGCCACTGGGTGTGGCACCTCTCTGCTCCACTGGTCTTGCCCTCCAGCCAGCTATGCTGGTCTCCTTACATAGGAGTCTTAGCCGATGTTCTGAGAGAGCAAAACCCTCAGGGCCTGCTGAGGCCTGAGCTCCAGGCTTCACAGACCTTCACTTCCACTACATGCTGTTGGTCAAACCGAGTCACAGGTCAGCCCAGGTTCAGGGGTGGGAAATAGATTCCACCACTTAATGGACAGAGTTGCATCTTTTCAAACTGTTATATCATCCCTGGTGGTCTACTGGTTAGGGTTTGGCTCTCTCAAGCTGTTATGTCAGCTTATCCCCAACTGTGGAGCTAATCAACCTTGTCTCTGTCAGTCTGCCTGCTGAACATTCAACTCACCCAGATCTGTGGTTTGGTACTACCAAATCTTTGTGAAGCAGAGACTCATCTTCTACACTGCTTGGCAATCCTTTTATCCTGTTCTGTGTCCCTGCTTGGCTCTCTTACTTGGCTCCTTTTCTCGGCTCCCTCAGTGGTCCTTCAAAAATGGTAGTCATAATGAGGGATAAAAGATGGCAGAGGAGTAGGGGACCCAATTTCAACCAGTCCCTTGAATTGAGCTGGATATCTACCAGACCATTCTGAACACCCATGAAATCAGCCTGAGATGTAAGAAGATATATCTGGATCCCTACAAACAGAATATCTCTGGCAGTTGGTCTCAAGGTATGAAGTGGGGAGCCGTGATTCTGCGGGCAGATACCAGAAGATAAACAGGGGAGGGAGCTGCCATAGCACTAGAGCCAGGAAGGTGTAATAACACAGGGGCGCAAAAGCCTCCCATGCTGGGGAGACCGGTAGCAGTGGGGAAGGGACTTTAGGGCAGACCCACAGACTGAAACCTGGAGCTTCCGGGGAGCGTGTGCGAACCGGGGGAGGCTGGCGATTTTAGCAGCACAAAGGGCAGAGACGTGCCTGGACCTGGAAGCGAGGACCGGGAGTGCTGCTGTGGGGCGCACAACCCAGAACGATGCAGTTTTTTAGCAGCACAGACAGAAACAGAGACGGTGTGGGCTGGAGAGATCAGTGAAGGTCAGACTGTGATCTCTCTGTTCTGAGACAGAGGTCTGTATACGGTTACTTGTGCTCTGACTCTCGGGGGGAGATGCAGAAAGCCACCAGAGAACAACCCCCAAAACCTGGTTTTCACTGAGCACATTCCTCCTCCCCCACAGGGGCAGGGCAACTCTGCCCAACCAGGGTTGCCTGAAGAACAGTGCGTCAAGCCCCTCCCCCAGAAGACAGGCCAGAAAAACAAGAGGACAACAACCCTAAGGTCCCTATAAAACAGGTGCATCTTCCTTGGGTTGTGGTCAATAATGTGGACTCTACATTTCCTCAACTACCCCCCAACAAAATGACTAAGAGGAGGAACCCCCAATGAAGAAAAGGATTAGAGACTAGGCCTCTGACACAGAACTAATGGATATAACCAAGATGTCAGAAATTGACTGTAGAGCAACAATTATCAAGGCAGTATCTAGGCTTGAGAAAAATATTAACAACAATATAGAATCTCTTAAGTGCAGAAATGAAATCTAATCAGACCGAACTTAAAAATGCTACGAATGAAATTCAGTCTAAACTGGATACTCTGACACCAGGGTAAATGAGGCAGAAGAATGAATTAGTGGGCTAGAGGATAAGATGATAAAAAAGAAGGAAACCCAGGAGGCATGGGAAAAACAAAACCCATGGAACCAAACTAAGAGAGATTAGAGACTCAATGAAACGTTCCAATATCAGAATTATTGGGATCCTTGAGGCTGTGGACACAGAGGTCTTAGAAGATATATTTGAGCAAATCATAGATGAGAGTTTCCCTAATCTGGAAGGAAACAAGCATTCGTGTCCAAGAGGCAGAGAGGACCCCTCCCAAGATCAATGAGAACAGAACCAACTGCCCAACATATACTTGTACAATTTGCAAATCTTAGATCCAAGGAAACAATCTTGAAAGCGGCTAGGGGAAAGAGATTTCTTACGTACAGAGG
>NW_027750092.1:0-303 GCF_054177405.1 Leptonychotes weddellii | reverse complement strand
TAGCTTCTTTCAGGCTCAAGAGATTGTAGAGATAAATCCAGTCCACACTGACAATTGTTGAAGGGAAAATCACAACATCGGATTTCTAAACACTATGGAGGGACGCCTGGGTGGCTCAGTTGGTTAAGCAACTGCCTTCGGCTCAGGTCATGATCCTGGAGTCCCGGGATCGAGTCCCACATCGGGCTCCCTGCTCGGCAGGGAGTCTGCTTCTCCCTCTGACCCTCTCCCATCTCATGCTCTCTCTCTCTCATTCTCTCTCTCAAATAAATAAATAAAAATATTTAAACACTATGGAGTTCA
>NW_027750091.1:0-303 GCF_054177405.1 Leptonychotes weddellii | reverse complement strand
TGTTTTTAATTTTTAAAGTTCTCCAAATACCATACGTCCTATGGGTACATATTGGTTATATTTTTTCCTGTTCAATCTTATGTATTCACTTCTCCCCTTAACTGCTTTCGCTTAACATGTATCCTTAAATCCTCCATATAATGTTATAATAGATTGCATCTAGATTAACCCTGAGGGTTGGGTGCTTCCTTTTTTTTTTAAAATTTTTTATTGTTATGTTAATCATCATACATTACATCATTAGTTTTTTTTTTAAAGATTGTGTTTATTTATTTGACAGAGAGAGACACAGCGAGAGAGGGA
>NW_027750090.1:0-303 GCF_054177405.1 Leptonychotes weddellii | reverse complement strand
ACACCCGCTGTGCGCGAAAAACCAAGTCCACAGACAATTCATTTCTATTTACCAAACTCCACTTGCTAGAAACTTTTCAGGGCCACCTTCCTTCAAAAGGTCCGTTGTAGGGGCGCCTGGGTGGCTCCGTCGTTAAGCGTCTGCCTTCGGCTCAGGTCGTGATCCCGGGGTCCTGGGATCGAGCCCCGCGTCGGGCTCCGTGCTCCGCGGGGAGCCTGCTTCTCCCTCTCCCTCTGCCCCCGCCCCCACTTGTGCGTGCTCTCTGTCTCAAATAAAAAAAATCCTAAAAAAAAAATGTCCATT
>NW_027750089.1:0-303 GCF_054177405.1 Leptonychotes weddellii | reverse complement strand
CACAGCCCAAACACAGATGCACATGGGATCTTCCTCTCCCCTTAAGAGACACAGAATCAGGGCGCCTGGGTGGCTCAGTTGGTTAAGCGACTGTCTTCGGCTCAGGTCATGATCCTGGAGTCCCAGGATCGAGTCCCGCATCGGGCTCCCTGCTCGGCGGGGGGTCTGCTTCTCCCTCTGACCCTCCCCCCTCTCATGTGCTCTCTCTCATTCTCGCTCTCTCAAATAAATAAATAAAATCTTTAAAAAAAAAAAAAACCAATAGCCCATGCTTCATTGCCACCCACACCACCACCCATTATG
>NW_027750088.1:0-303 GCF_054177405.1 Leptonychotes weddellii | reverse complement strand
CGTCTTTGTTAATGCCTAGTTTTTGTAAGGCATGAGCCAGTTGCAGACAACGTTGATAGGTTTGTGACCAAGTATATGTGATAGGGGAATGCACGAGGTCGTCGTAAACAATAGAGGTTTTGTCTGGATATATTGAAGCAGTACGGGCGATGAACTCAATGGGCGTTAAGGATTGATGATTGGCATCATTCTTGCCTAAACCCGTATTATAATCGGTCATTAGTGATAGTCCTTTATCAAAGTAAGAGCGAGAGGTATCAGAATTACAGTGCCTAGACGGTCACAGCATAATCTTTGCATGAC
>NW_027750087.1:0-303 GCF_054177405.1 Leptonychotes weddellii | reverse complement strand
ACTTATTTATACCCTTTCTCATTCCACAAGGGATCTGAGGGGGCTGTCAACTTTCTGTGTCACCAGATCATGACTCCAAACTTATGACGAACACTGGCTATGTACAGAGGGCTAGAAATACAACATGGCAAAGGTGAATCGAACGCTTACTGCAGGGAGGCGTTGTGCTAAGTGATGAACTCATTTGGTCTGTGAGAGGCACCACCGTGTTTCACTGAATCGACATCACCATCGATTGTGAGTTGCACCATTACGCACCACTAAGGAAGAAGAAAGAAGCTGTTATTAACTGGAAAAGGTGAT
>NW_027750086.1:0-303 GCF_054177405.1 Leptonychotes weddellii | reverse complement strand
CTCCCTGCCGAGCAGGGAGCCGGATGCGGGACTCGATCCTGGGACTCCAGGATCATGACCTGAGCCGAAGGCAGTCGCTTAACCAACTGAGCCACCCAGGCACCCACGTATCCTGTTTATTAAATATGTATTTTATCAGTTCACATTTGTATGTGCAGAGATAACCTCGGTCACCTTTGTAAGGATTCAAGGCAAACCCCGACCCCAGAACAGAACTGTGGACCGTGGACAGGGCGGCGGGGGAGGGAGAATGGGTGAGTGCGGCTACCTGAGTTTCACAGGTGAGCATGGAAGGTGCCGAGA
>NW_027750085.1:0-303 GCF_054177405.1 Leptonychotes weddellii | reverse complement strand
CTCCCTGCCGAGCAGGGAGCCCGATGCGGGACTCGATCCTGGGACTCCAGGATCATGACCTGAGCCGAAGGCAGTTGCTTAACCAACTGAGCCACCCAGGCACTCACGTATCCTGTTTATTAAATATGTATTTTATCAGTTCACATTTGTATGTGCAGAGATAACCTCGGTCACCTTTGTAAGGATTCAAGGCAAACCCTGACCCCAGAACAGAACTGTGGACCGTGGACAGGGCGGCGGGGGAGGGAGAATGGGTGAGTGCGGCTACCTGAGTTTCACAGGTGAGCATGGAAGGTGCCGAGA
>NW_027750084.1:0-303 GCF_054177405.1 Leptonychotes weddellii | reverse complement strand
AATATGTCACATTTTCTGTCAGGCCTTCTCTGATACCTCTGTTACCTCTGATAACACCAATTCCTTCAGATTTCTCCCATAGTCCTTTATCTATATTCTCTGATACTCTAGTTATCAAAGTACACCTATGCTTCCCACTCACCTCTAAGCTTCTTCAAGGGGAGTATGTGTGGGACTGACTCATCTTTTTTTTTTTTTTAAAGATTTTATTTATTTATTTGACAGAGAAAGACACAGAGAGAGAGGGAACACAAACGGGGAGTGGGAGAGGGAGAAGCAGACTCCCTGCCGAGCAGGGAGCCC
>NW_027750083.1:0-303 GCF_054177405.1 Leptonychotes weddellii | reverse complement strand
AAAAAAAACAATAACTAATAATGTAATAACAGAATAAAAATATGCTGGTAAAGGGAAGAATTTGTATTCCAGAGACCAAATGGGTGATGTCAAGTGTGAAGGTACCAAACGCTCCCCAGCGCACAGAGGCATGGGACAAAGAAATGATAGCGGTGAGAAAGCAGATGGTAGTTAGAAAAGATAGAGAGCAACGATCCAACCTAACAATTACATGTGAATTTAAGAAAAATGCCAAGCAATTGGGATGGATACAATAAACAAAGGCAAATTGAACTATAATGTCTGGACTGAAAAAAAACAAAC
>NW_027750082.1:0-4406 GCF_054177405.1 Leptonychotes weddellii | reverse complement strand
TGGCTGACCCCCCAGGCCCACAGGCTGCGCTGGCACCCCGGTCTGCAATCCTTCTACCCACAACAGCGCACCTAACAGCGAGGCTCGCTCACTCAGCAAGAAAGTGGGGGTGTGCCCGGCACCACGGAGTAAACGGGCACCCCCCAAAAAAGGACGAGACCAACGAAAGAGTCTGCCGCAAGCCCCCAGGGCAGTGTGGGTGCCTGGCAGGCACGGGAGCAGAAGGGGATTCCCGACACCTAGGCTGCAGGTCCTGGGGCTCCGACATGCTCCTCTGGCAGCTCCAGGACGCATCCAGGCGGCCAAAACCCCGGCCAAGCACCACCACCCTCCCGAGGGTAGCTGCCTCACCAACACAGCCTCCCGTGTGTGTGGTGTGTGTCTGGGTCTGTTGTGTGCACCGGTGTGTCCGTCCCTGTCCCTGCCCCTGTCCGTCTCCCGGTCAGGGTCTCTGTGTGTCTGTTCGGGGGGTCAGAGCGGGTCTGTGTGTTGGATACTCGGTCTCCCCGTGTCTCTCTCTTCCTCTCTGTCTCCGTCTACCCCTCCGTGTGTCTCAGAGTCTTTCCCTGTGTGTCTGTGTGTCTGTCTATGTGAGCCGGCCTCCCGTGTCTCTCAGTCGGGTCCTGGTGTCGGTGGGTGGCCAGGGGAAGGCGCGCGGAGGTAGGACCCCGGGGTTAGGCTGTCGAGGAGGCCGTCTGGTGGTGCCCCTGACTCGGTGTTGCCTTTGAGCAAGGCGGGGTGGCTGCCTGCGCCAGCCCCAACGCGGCGGTTGTGGTGTGGGGGGCGTCGAGTACAAACCGCATGCCTGGCTCCACGACCGAACGCACCCTGATGGCATCTCGAGTGCGATACCACCGCGGCAGCAACGGCGAAGCTGGCTGCGGCGGCGGCGGCGGCGGCGGCGGCGGCGGGGGCGGGGGAGGCCGGGCTGGGGAGTCCCGAGCCCGGACAGGAGAACGCCGGGACTTTGGCGACTGCAACGTGCTGGAGGCGCCTCAGCCCTAGGCGGGCTCGCAGGCAGGCAGGAGCACAGCCCAGGGCAGGCGGAGGGGCTGAGGAGCAGCGCGGACTGGGGCTCCGAGACGCTGAGCACCCTGTTGGGGCACGCAGCGGCCACCGCTCCCGTCTATGGCCCTAGCAGCATGATGGCAGCGCATCTCGTGTGCTCTCAGAAGCTAAGCAGGCTCGGGCCCAGCAGGCCTTGGATGGGAGACCGCCCTGGAATCCCGGGTGCCGTGGGCTCTCGTTTGAGGCTACTTTCTTTTCTTTTCCCTTTCCCCTTCGGCCTCCCTTCCTCTCCCTGTGCCTCCACCCCCCCTTGCCCAACAAGCCTTCCTCCAAACACCCCCTGCCCCGCTGCCCCTTCAACCCCGCGCACACCACCGCGGTAGGCTGGCCCGCTAGATCAGCCCGCTGCAGGGGCAGGCGGCTCTAACCCAGCCCCTCCACCTCCAAGCTACAAGGCCCACCCTCACACGAACCAATGCGGCGCGCTGGGGGGCGATGGATGCGCGCTGGGGAGGCGGAAGCACCAGAGAGGGGGGCAACGCTACGGAGGGACAGAGTGGGCGAGGGCCGCGAGGATGGTGGTGGTGTTGAGGCTGGGTCGGGGGAAGCGCGGGCAGAACGTCACCCTGCGTCCCATGCGTGCGCTGCGGCGTTCCTGGCCTTCGGGCCCTCATCCCGCGGCCCCTCGCCATTCCCTTGGACCGCTCCGGATGGTGAAGCCTCCGAACCACCGGCACCACCTGATTCCGGGCCACGCCTACACCTTCCCCCGCCAGCCCTAGGATGCCCTCCCGCCCCGCAGGGCATTCTCTCCTTCCCGCCGACCCCCGGCCCGTTGCCCCTGGGCCCCGCCTGTGGTCCCCGCTCCCTGTGCACAGCACTCAAGATGGCCGCCCGCCCTGACCAACCGGCCACGCTGGCTCCCCGTCCGCAATCCCTCTCCCCACAACAGCGCACCTAACAGCGAGGCTTGCTCACTCAGCAAGAAAGCGAGGGTGTGCCCTGCACCACGGAGTAAAGGGGCACCCCTAAATAAAGAACGAGACCAACGAAAGAGTCCGCTGCGTGGCCCCAGGCCAGTGTGGGAGCCGGAGAGAAACGGGAGCAGAACGGGATACCCAGCACCTTGACTGCACGTCCTGGGGCTCCGAGGGTCTCCTCCGGCAGCGCCAGGGCACACCAGCTTGCCAAAACCCTGGCCAAGCCCGACCACCCTCCCGGGGGTAGCTAGCTTGCCAACACAGCCTCCCGTGTGTGTGATGTGTGTCTGAGCCTGTTGTGTGCACCAGTGTGTCCATCCCTGTCCCTGTCCCTGTCCGCCTATAGGTCAGGGTCTCTGTGTGTCTGTTCAGGGGGTCAGAGCGGGTCTGTGTCTTGGATACTCGGTGTCCCCGTGTCTCTCTCTTCCTCTCTGTGTCCGTCTACCCCTCGGTATGTCTCTCTGTCTTTCCCTGTGTGTCTGTGTGTCTGTCTATGTGAGCCGGCCTCCTGTGTCTCTCAGTCGGGTCCTGGTGTTGGGGGGTGGGCAGGGGAAGGGGCCCGGAGGTAGGACCACGGGGTTAGGCTTTCGAGGAGGGCGTCTGGTGGTGCCCGTGACTCGGTGTTGCCTTTGAGCAAGGCGGAGTGGCTGGCTGCGCCAGCCATAAGACAGCGGGTGGAGTGTGGGGGGCGCCGAGTACACCCCGCATGCCTGGCTCCACGTCCGAACGCACCCACTAGGCATCTCCAGTGCGAAACCACCGAGACGGCAGCGGAGGCGCTGCGTGCGGAGGCGGCAGTGAGAGGCCGGTCTTGGGAGTCCGGAGCACGGACAGGAGAACGCCGGGACTTCAGCGAATGCCATGTACTAGGCATGTAGGCAGGCAGGCAGGATTACAGCCCAGGGCAGGAGGAGGGGCTGACTAGCAGAGTGCGCTGGGCCTTGGTGGCAAAGAGCAGCCTGTTGGGGCGCACAGTGGCCGCCGCTCCCGTCTATGGCCCTAGCAGCATGATGACACCGCATCTCCTGTGGTGTCGGAAGCGAAGCAGGCTCTGGCCAGTTCAGGCCTTGGATGGGAGACCGCCCTGGAATCCTGGGTGCCCTGGAGTCTGGTTTTGAAGCGACTTTCTCTTCTTTTTCCTTTTCCCTTCAGCCTCCCTTCCTCTCCCTGTGCCTCCACCGCCGCCCCCTTGCCCAACAAGCCTTCTTCCAAACACCACCGGCCCCGCTGTCCCCTCAACACCGCGCACCCCACCGTGGTTCCCTAGTCCGCTAGAGCAGTCCCTGCAGGGGCAGGCGGCTCTACCCCAGCCCCTCCAACTCCAGGCAACAAGGCCCACCCTCACAGAAACCAGTGGGGGCAGTGGGGAGCAATGAGGGCGCACTGTGTAGTCAGAGGCGGCAGAGAACGGGTGGCCAATATGGAGGTGCATGGGGCTGGGTTCCATACATAAAATCAAGGGAGAAACAGGCCAGTGCAGAAGGAAGCTGTCAACTCACCTCTTGTTTACGAGGCTACTAACATTGCTGGGTGTGTGCCTGCAGGCCTAAAGCCAACCACCAAAGTAGAAGGAACAACTCTATAGAGAATTCCTGCTTCAGCGAAAAAAGGCATTCCTGAGGCTGGAAGCATTTCGCTGTGTGCATGCGTGAGCGCCCTGCAAGTGAGTCCAAAACCATTTTCCGTGTGAGACTCGGGCCCCGGAAGAAGACAGAACACGACTTCCCACTTGCTTCATGAAGCTAGCACTGCGGCACCACTTTTGCATGGAAGTCTAATCGCGAGCGTTCTAACTGGGAGAAACAACACTGTAGAGAAACCAGGCTTCAGCTCCCATCGTACTCTGTGCGAGGAAGCAGTTTAGGGTGTACTGTGGGTGAGAGCCTGGGGACCGGTTCCATTTTGTAAAATTGGGGGAGAGACAGGCCGCTACAGAAGGCAGCTCTCAACTCACATCCTGGTTATGGGGCTCGTACCATTGCCCCGGGTGTGCATGCAGGCTTAAAGACAGCCACTTAACTTGAAGGAAAAACTCGGTAGGGAATCCGTGCTTCAGCTAAGCAGCTGCTCCTGATGGTGTAAGCATTTTGTTTTGTGCGAGCATGAGAGGACTGCAAGGGAGTCCCAAACATAATTCCCAGGGAGCCTTAGGCCATTGCAAGAGGCAGCACATGACTCCCCACTTATTTCATCAAGCTAGCAGTGTGGCCCCACTTTTGCATGGAAGTCTAATAGCTCGTGTTCTAACTGGGAGAAACAACACTGTAGAGAATCCATGCTTTAGCTACCATCCACCTGTCTGAGGGAGGAAGCAGTTTCCAGGCTACCGTGGGTGAGAGCCTGGGGAACGGTTTCCTTCCTTGCAAGCGAGGGAGAAGAAGTCCGGGCCAGAAGGCACCTCTTGACTCAGCTCTTGTT
>NW_027750081.1:0-303 GCF_054177405.1 Leptonychotes weddellii | reverse complement strand
TTAATCAATCATTTATGTTATCAGTAAGGCTTCTGATCAACAGTAGACAGACAGTAGTTGGGTTTTGGGGGAGTCAGAAGTTATATGCAGATTTCAACTGCATGGGGGTTTGGTGCCCTTAACCCTGTGTTGTTCAGGGGTTAACTGTATGTAATTTTTTTTTTTTTTTTGGTGGGTTATGGTAGATAGAAGAATCCCTAACATTAGTCTTTTGTGTCTTTCTCTAGGAAAATCAAATGCAGACATGACATTATGGTCAGGTGGGGATTTTTTGTTTTTTAACATCTGTATTCCTGCCTTTTG
>NW_027750080.1:0-303 GCF_054177405.1 Leptonychotes weddellii | reverse complement strand
TTTTGGGAAATCTTATGAGGTTTTTTGGGAAATCTTACGTGATTTTTTGGGAAATCTCACAAGGTTTTTCAGGAAATCTCACGAGGCTTGGTGGGATATCTGATGATGTGGCGGTATATCTCACGAGGTATAGCGGGATAGCTCACGATATTTGTTGGGATACCTCCCCAGGTTTTGCGGTTTACTCCCCAGGTTTCGTTGGAAATCTCCCCCCCTTTTGGTCAGAAATCTCACCAGGTATGGCGGTAAATGGCACCATGTTTGCCTGGAAATCTCGCCACGTTTACTGGAATTCTCATCTGA
>NW_027750079.1:0-303 GCF_054177405.1 Leptonychotes weddellii | reverse complement strand
AACCCTTAAAATTTGGGGACTTCTGGCAGAATCACTTCAATGATCAATTGTATGTTTATGTAATACCGTTATTTTGAAAGGCAAAATTTAAGGAAAGAATTGTATTTTTGTTGCTTTTATCCTGGGGTGTGTGTGTGTGTGTGTGTGTGTGTGTGTAGCAGTAAATATAATAGATACAATTGTTATAAAGTTGTAAAGTCTGCATCTCCAGGGCTTGGATTTTTATGTTATTCTTTTTTTTTTTTAATTTTATTTATTTATTTGACAGAGAGAATGAGACAGAGAGAGAGCATGAGAGGGGGG
>NW_027750078.1:0-303 GCF_054177405.1 Leptonychotes weddellii | reverse complement strand
GACCCGCGGGCCTGCGGAGGGTGCGGCTCCGGGAAGAAGCACACGGCAGTGGTCATGGTCAGTGCGCGACCCCAGCACCCCACGCTCCTGTGGCGCTTAGCACGGAGGCGCGTACGTGACCGATAAGACAGAGGACGGACGACGAACAGCAGGGAATGAATCACTTGCCAGAAAGCAGTGAAAGGTGGACGTGGCCCAGGAGCACTGCTGGGAACATTCTAGAAATAGTTCTGGGCCCGGGCCTGCTGGATTCGATCGAGGGCCAGCAACCTCTGCTGTGCTGACGGGTGGTGGTGACCGTGG
>NW_027750077.1:0-303 GCF_054177405.1 Leptonychotes weddellii | reverse complement strand
GATAAAGGGGCGCCTGGGTGGCTCAGTTGGTTAAGTGACTGCCTTCGGCTCAGGTCATGATCCTGGAGTCCCAGGATCGAGTCCCGCATCGGGCTCCCTGCTCAGCAGGGAGTCTGCTTCTCCCTCTGACCCTCCTCCCTCTCATGCTCTCTCTCATTCTCTCTCTCTCAAATAAATAAATAAAATCTTAAAAAAAAAAATAAAAACATCTGATAAGTGACTCTTCTTTGTCACATCCTGCTCTGTGCAAAAAGATGAAGTTACTTAATTGACCCTCATGTTTGCTTCTTGTGCTTGGTTAGT
>NW_027750076.1:0-303 GCF_054177405.1 Leptonychotes weddellii | reverse complement strand
GGGAGTGGGAGAGGGAGAAGCAGGCTTCCCGCGGAGCAGGGAGCCCAGTGCAGGGCTCAATTCCAGGGCGCTGGGATCATGACCTGAGCTGAAGGCAGATGCTTAACGACTGAGCCACCCAGGCACCCATAAAATTCACCTTTTGTTGTTGTTGTTGTTAAAGATTTTACTTATTTATTTGAGAGAGAGAGAGAGAGAGCACAAGTAGGGGGAGTGGCAGGCAGAGGCAGAGGGAGAAGCAGGTTCGCCGCAGAGCAGCGGGAACCCGATGTGGGACTCAATCCCAGGACACCGGGATCATGA
>NW_027750075.1:0-303 GCF_054177405.1 Leptonychotes weddellii | reverse complement strand
TCCTACCTCAGAAATCTTAACTTTCGCTCTCTCTAGGGGCAGAAACATCCATTTCATTGGAATTTTTTTTTTTAAGACTTTATTTATTTGACAGAGAGAGAGACAGTGAGAGAGGGAACACAAGCAGGGGGAACGGCAGGCAGAGGGAGAGGGAGAAGCAGGCTTCCTGCGGAGCAGGGAGCCCAATGCGGGGCTCCATCCCAGGACCCCGGGATCATGACCTGAGCCGAAGGCAGATGCCTAACCGACTGAGCCACCCAGGTGCCCCTCATTGGAATTTTTATTAAGGAGCTTTGGAAGGCT
>NW_027750074.1:0-303 GCF_054177405.1 Leptonychotes weddellii | reverse complement strand
GGCCCCAGATCCTCAGCTCCTGCAGATGTGGGAGGCTGAGGCACAGGTGAGAGTGGCTAATGGGCAGGTGAGCTGGGTGGGTGGGGGCCAGACCACCGCTTCCCATCCCACTGGCCCAGGCCTGACTAGCTGCCTTGGCACAGGTCCTTGGGGCCCAGCTAAGTGCTGCCAGGGGGTCCACAGGGAGGCCCAGGCCCCCACCACCAGCCCCTGTGCGCCCCCCAAGCGTCTGGCACTGACGGTCCTAGGCAGTCACGGGGCCCACCCGGGGACGAGAGGGCCTCAAGAACCAACTCGGCCCAC
>NW_027750073.1:0-303 GCF_054177405.1 Leptonychotes weddellii | reverse complement strand
CTTTGAGGCATTTTCCCATGTAAAGAGAACAAGGTACTGATAAGCAATGGACTTAAGAAATACAGCACATATGCATTATCTTGTTGAGGAGGTACAGTCCCTGTTCATCATTTCAATAGACAATATTTGGGTCTCAACTCAGTAAAAGTTCTTTGCACACTTTCTGTAGTCAAAGGACTACCCGATTTAGTGAGATGGACAAAATAATGAACATGACATAGTTCTTGCCCTGAGAGCTTACAGCTCAGCTCAGAGTTTCTCAACATGGGCACGATTGGCATTTTGGCATGAATTACTGTAAGG
>NW_027750072.1:0-4406 GCF_054177405.1 Leptonychotes weddellii | reverse complement strand
TGGTGATGGGTAGTAAAGAGGGCATGTATTGAATGGAGCACTGGGTGTTATATGCAAACAATGAATTGTAGAACACTACATCAAGAAAGAAAAGTTGGAATAGAAAATGTAAAATTGTTCTACAAAAAATAAATAAAATGGGAATTTAGATATAAATTCAAGATCTAAAATTATTAATGTTCTGGAAAAAAGATGAAATAAAATTTTTTGACATTGGATTAGGCAAATATTTCTTAACAAACAAAACCATAAAAGAAAAAGGAAACCTACTGTTACAAGATCAAATGGACTTAATTAGTATCAAAGACATTTGCTTTTTAAAAGACAATTTAAAATAAAAAATGATAAGCTAGGGGAGCCTGGGTGGCTCAGTCAGCTGGGTGGCTGACTCTTGATTTCAGGTGGAATTATGACCTCAAGGTTGAAAGATTGAGCCCCTTGTGGGGCTTACACTCAGTGTGTAGTCTGCTTGTGATTCTCTCCCTCTGCACCTCTCCCTTCTCACACTCTCACTCCCTCAAATAAATAAATAAATAAAATCTTTTAAAAAATTTTTTTTTAAAGATTTTATTTTTATTATTTATTTGACAGAGAGACACAGCGAGAGAGGGAACACAACAGGGGGAGTGGGAGAGGGAGAAGCAGGCTCCCTGCAGAGTGGGGAGCCCGATGTGGGACTCGATCCCAGGACCCCGGGATCATGACCTGAGCCGAAGGCAGTCGCTTAACCGACTGAGCCACCCAGGCGCCCTTTTTAAAAATTTTTAAAGAATAATAAGCCACTGATGGGGAAAATTTTTTAAATCATATGTCAACAAATGGCTTATATCTAGAATATATATAAAACTCATAGCTCAAAGATAAAATGACAAATAATCAACTCCCTCAAAACTGGGGAAAATTTTAATATTCACTTCACAAAAAAAAATAAATTAGTAGCCAATAAGCATATCAATATCATTAATCATCAGACAAATGCAAGTAAAACATAGTTAGATACACTATACACACACTGTAATGGCTAATTTAAAGAAAGGTAGTAAGTTATTTAGTAGCAGACAAAATAGGCTTTCATGCTAAAAAAATTACTAGGAATATAGATGGTATTCTGAGCTTCTGAAAGGAAGCTTAGTAAATTTAATATTTTCATGACTTTAAGGTAAGCAAAACTTTATTAAATAGAACTCTAAAATGGATATTAATAAATTGGACTTTATTAATATTATAAAATCCTATCACAATTAATGCTACTAATAAAATGGAAACAGAAGTCACTGACTGGGAAAAGATAGTTGCACTTTACATATATAATAGCTTTTTTATCCACAATATATAAAAGTTACTACAAATCTATATTGTATAGAAGATATTCAAATGAGCAATTCATATATGAAATAATGTTTAACATTAATCATACAGGAAATGAAAATTTATAAACATGAGATAATATTACACAGCCACCAGAATATATCATGATAAATAAAGAGAAAATGCCAAGTCTGGCAAGGATGTGTAACATCCGTTGTGAATATGAATTGGTGCAACCACTTTAACAAATTACTTGTCTGTATCATGAAACGTAGTCATATGACACTTTATGGCCTATCAATTCCATACCTAGCAATATACCAAAACAAAAGCAAGGGCTAATGGCTTCCAAAATACTTGTACTAGATAATAACACCAAACTGGAAATAACCTAAGCATCCTTCAGCAGTAGAATGGATATCTAAACTGTGTTATATTTTGAAAATGGAGTTTATACACAACAAAAGGTAATTATCAGTGGGTACGAAAACATGAATCTCAAACACAGAAACAGGAAGAACAGCGAATTTTTGACAAATAGTGAGAAAAATAGTGAATTTCTTTCATGATATGATTGGGGAAGAAATTAGTAGTATTTGAATTATATTTGTAACAACATATTCATATGCTTAAAGGTGAAACAAAATTGGGAAAAGTTTTGACAGAAAACGTATTTTAATATTTTATATCATTCTATACTTGACTTTCATTTTCATATGTATGTATTGTGTCTATAATAATAAAAATAAATATATGTATATACTCAACCTGTAGATGTTTGCATAGAAACTAATCAGAAAACATCTAAACCAAACTGTTAAAAGTGTGTTCTTTTAATAAAAGATTTAACTGATAAGATATTTATAAAGTTAAGAGTTTTATTTTCTAAAATTCCATGGTATTATTTCCAAAGTACAAATTGCATCTATAATATTAAAAATAAATCTATAATAATTGAAGTCATGACATATATTTTAATCAGCAAACCAATATAATCTATTAATTAGTTAAATCAACTGTACAATAAAAAATGACTGTGAAAATACAAATTGAAAAATTGACTCATATTTTATGATTCAGTGGCTATTTTCAAAAGTAACCTTTGTTAGGAAAAAGAATCATAAATTTATACTAATACTTCTATATGTTTAACATAATATTTTCCACCTAATTTTCAAAATAATTTCAAGATTTGTGTATCGTTATCTACACTTATTAAATAAAGGATTGATAATAAACACAATTTTCTAAGAATTACACTCAGAATTGCTGGTTGAACAATGTTTAAAAGCATATAATTCTATTCTGTAAACTCATGATTTCTCTTATATCAACCTATTCTAGTTTGTTTTTTTCTTTTTAATCTATTCATTTTTGGAAAGTGATTTTTTTCCTGTGTTTACAACACAATCAAGAGCAGAATCAGACACTATTTGGATACTTAAGACAAAATTAAAACATTATTTAAAATATCTTCTCACTGAAAATTTACCTTGAATTAAATTGGTAAAAAAGTGTCAATTTCTAAAGCCAATGTTGTTTAAAAAAAAAAAATCTGATGTTCCTAATGCTTATAGAACAAAATCTAAAATCCTCATCTTGATATTTGATGTGATGCCCTCAAAATTAAGCCTTTCTTTCTATACCTGATGCCACATGCCTGATATTCTCTATTCTTCTTGCTTGAAAGACTTATTACTCAGATCACATCACACTGATGTCTGCATCTCCTCTTGGCTTATGTTCTGTACAAAAAAATAATAATAATAATTACCCTATTTCATTGTTTTTACTGTGCCAAATTCTTCCCATACTTAACGCCTAAGTAACCAGAAGAGCATCTGATTATATGTAATGCACTTATACTTAGGTTTACTTGTTTAAATTTTGCCTCCTGAAATAAACTATAAATTTCTTGAGGGATGAGTCATTGGTTTTCTTATTCCATCCCCAGCCTACATTCTCAAGACTCAGTCAATGTCTAACACATAGTTCCCAGTCTATAAGTATATGTTGAATAGAAAAATGGAATTTTTCATTTACTTCACTAAGTCTTCAAGCTATATTGATCTTTCTATTCACCATTATCTTATTTCCTTTAAGATTTGTATCACAGAGTTCAGTATTTTGTGAAGTAAAGCTCAATCTAGCTTTCTGAAATCTTATCTACTTAAATCTTCTTGGATATATTAAGTTCTTTGGGGAGCATATCAATCTATATCATGAAACATATTGAATGAAAACCATATGCTGTAGGAAATACGTGGAAAAACAAATCTGAGAAAAGCTCTTTTTTTTTTATATATATATTTTTAAAGATTTTATTTATTTATTTGAGACAGAATGAGAGAGAGAGAGAGAGCACATGAGAGGGGGGAGGATCAGAGGGAGAAGCAGACTCCCCACCGAGCAGGGAGCCCGATGCAGGACTCAATCCAGGGACTCCAGGATCATGACCTGAGCCGAAGGCAGTCGCTTAACCAACTGAGCCACCCAGGTGCCCCAGAAAAGCTCATTTTTAATGCATAAATAGTTCATACAAATTGACTTCAATAAATAATGTTTTAGAAAATATATTTCAAATAATAGAAATGGCAAATGTCTAATATACACATGAAGATACAATTTTTTTTATTCTTATGTTAATCCCCATACATTACATCATTAGTTTTAGATGTAGTGTTCCATGATTCATTGTTTGTGCATAACACCCTGTGCTCCATGCAGAATGTG
Organism: Leptonychotes weddellii; assembly: GCF_054177405.1. NCBI lineage: Eukaryota > Metazoa > Chordata > Mammalia > Carnivora > Phocidae > Leptonychotes > Leptonychotes weddellii. The sequence continues at coordinate 365 of NW_027750072.1, read as the reverse complement.
CCCTCCTCAATACCCACTAACAAGCTAACCCATCCTCCCACCCCCTCCCCTCTAGAACCCTCAGTTTGTTTTTCAGAGTCCATCATCTCTCATGATTCGTCCACCCTTCCGATTTCCCCCACTTCACATGAAGATACAATTTTAACCTTACTAGAAATTAAAGAAATAGAAAAGGAAATATAAACTGGATATAATCTCTTTCTGAAAAAAATATTTTTTTATTAATAAGGTAATACAAATATTTTGTTCCATTGGTTCCACATTTAAAATCACAATCTAAGTGAAAATTCTGAAACTTGGGTTAAAATTTATTTAGAGTAATGCTTATTATAGAATGTTTTATAGTAGTGAAAAAGTGGGTACAA
>NW_027750071.1:0-303 GCF_054177405.1 Leptonychotes weddellii | reverse complement strand
TATCTTATATAGACTATAAAATTTTCATTACTTAAAAGGGACAGGAAGAGTCTAGGAATATACAGAATAGGGTCGGGTTTATGGTCTCAAAAAGTACCAATAAGGGGCACCTGGGTGGCTCAGTTGGTTAAGCAACTGCCTTCGGCTCAGGTCATGATCCTGGAGTCCCAGGATCGAGTCCCGCATCGGGCTCCCTGCTCGGCAGGGAGTCTGCTTCTCCCTCTGACCCTCCTCCCTCTCATGCTCTCTGTCTCTCATTCTCTCTCTCTCAAATAAATAAATAAAATCTTTAAAAAAAAAAAA
>NW_027750070.1:0-303 GCF_054177405.1 Leptonychotes weddellii | reverse complement strand
GGGAAGCTGGCTTCTCCCTCTCCCACTCCCCCTGCTTGTGTTCCCTCTCTCGCTGTCTCTCTCTCTGTGTCAAATAAATAAATAACATCTTTAAAAAAATTTTTAAAAAGTAAAGTTTTAACTTATAACTTATGACTTTCCTTCCTTTGGTTTGCATGTTCCATACATATTCGGAAAAATATATGGTGATGAAAGTACTCAACCATAGAAAAACTATGGCATAACGCCATGAAAACACTTGGATAAGAACGAACACTATCTGCAGAGCCTATAATAAGAGAGACAGAGCAGTGATTCTCTTTC
>NW_027750069.1:0-303 GCF_054177405.1 Leptonychotes weddellii | reverse complement strand
AGCAAATTTAAAAAAGGTGTTAAAGACAAACCAGCCCCTAATATAGACTTCCTCTCTGATGTAATCAGAAGAACTAAAAGATTTAGGAAGAAGCAAAAGGAGACTTGTGGGTGGTCTTGGGTCAAAACCCACAACTTTTATGTTTGCCTAATTCTAGGAATCTTTATAAATTTCATTCTTCAAGAGAGATTATTCTTGAACATCCATTTATGCACTCAGAAAACGAGTTACTGTGAGATTTCATGTGGAATAAGGCAAACATGAAAATTAAAATATGATTAAGGTTTAGCTTTCAGGATTCTT
>NW_027750068.1:0-303 GCF_054177405.1 Leptonychotes weddellii | reverse complement strand
TGATAGACCCTTGTTGTTATTTCCACATTTAAGCGGTTGTGAATAATGCTGCTATCAACATGGCTATACGGATATCTCTTTGAGACCCTGCTTTTAATTCTTTGGGCACATACCCACAGGTGGGGCTGCTGGGTCATATGGTGATTCTACTTTTTTTTTTTTTTTTTAAAGATTTTATTTTATTTATTTGACAGAGAGAGAGAGAGACAGCTAGAGAGGGAACACAAGCAGGGGGAGTGGGAGAGGGAGAAGCAGGCTCCTGGCCGAGCACGGAGCCCGATGCGGGGCTCGATCCCAGGACCC
>NW_027750067.1:0-303 GCF_054177405.1 Leptonychotes weddellii | reverse complement strand
GGAGCACAGACTTGAGAATCTGGTGAGTGTTTGAAAGAGTGCGGATTTCAGGAATAGAAACTACAGTTTCAATACTTCAACACTTCTCAAATGTGCGCTATAATCAAGAAAACAGCTCTGGCCTCACTATAAAGGAGAGACTGCATCCTTGGATTTAATCCTGCAACAAGATAAAATGGTCAGTTGTAAACCCACTAACATTTGCATGGTGTTTATATAACCAAATCTGATCACGTAAATTATCTCATTTGATTCGCACATCAAGAAAAAGCTTATGAATAAAACAATAAAAATCCATGCCGA
>NW_027750066.1:0-303 GCF_054177405.1 Leptonychotes weddellii | reverse complement strand
TAATTAAGACTATTTGCCAAGTCTCCATATATGAGGTTGTGGATTACCACAGATCTTCTCAAGTAGGACTTACTAACAGGCCCAGCTTTCATACGGTTCTTCAGCTGATAAAGAAAAGGACTTGGAATTTATTATCCTGTAGCAAAGTGTATTTCCTAAACTATGTTTTTTCTTATTGTAACAGATAACAATTTGAGGTATCACAGCATCTGCTCACACTAGGAAGTCTAGGGGAGAGGAGATTACAGTTATCCAGCTTGGATGTGACAGGCTGTGATGCTGGGAATGGAAAGGAAATATCAG
>NW_027750065.1:0-303 GCF_054177405.1 Leptonychotes weddellii | reverse complement strand
TCCGGAGCCGGGGCTCTTTTCCGTGACTGGCCCGGAGGAGGTAGCCCTGGCCTCTTGGAGAAATTATGCCCTCTTCAAGCGCCCTTCAAGCGCCCTTCAAGCCTCGCCTCTAGGGAGACTTGAACTGAAGCAGGAGGAGAAAGGCTTGTCCTCGGACCTCAGTGCGAGCGTGTGTGTGTGTGTGTGTGTGTGTGTGTGTCCCAGAGCCCAGGGATAAGGGAAAGAGGAGACACGGGGCTGTTAGCAGCAGTGATGTCGTGGCCTAACACCTCCTTTCATTCCCATCATTGCTGCTGGCTCCTG
>NW_027750064.1:0-303 GCF_054177405.1 Leptonychotes weddellii | reverse complement strand
GCTTTGACCAACAGGAGACAGGAGACATGAAGATAAAATTCCTCCCTTTCTCAAATTGTTCTAAGACATGACTTTTCCTTATTGTCTGTCTGGAGATGTCCTGTACGGAAGAGTGGTTGCACCTGTCAAGAGACTGGCTGTATCTTTTCAAGGCTTAGCACGAAGCAGTGGTTAGCATAGTAAGGCATCATTAAGCATGACTCTCATTCTTCCTTGCTTTTTCTCTCCTGGTCACTGCCCTGGGATAGTACCTCCTAAATAAAACATCAGCATCCTTGCATCAAGCTCTATTTTCCAGGAAAG
>NW_027750063.1:0-303 GCF_054177405.1 Leptonychotes weddellii | reverse complement strand
TCATTATTGTGAAAATTGTAAACTACAGAAAGAATAGTACAATGAACATTTGTATACTCACCACCTAGTTTCAAAATTTGACATTTTGCTGTACTTATTGTCTCTTTCTCTTTTCTGTATACACATGTGTGTATATATGTGTGTGAACGTATGCACTCTGAAGGTAGTTACAAACACATGAACCTAGCAACCTTAAAAATTTCAACATATCCTAAAAACAAAGACATTAATCTACATAACCCAAATAATAATTATGCCTTAGAAAATTAAAAATAATTCTCTATCTCACCAAATACCTCCTTA
>NW_027750062.1:0-303 GCF_054177405.1 Leptonychotes weddellii | reverse complement strand
CCCAGAGACTGGAGACCTCTCACCGAGGGTGAGCTCCGGCAGCTGGAGCGTGTCCTCAACCTCCTCCCTCCGAGCATCGGGACGGCCACCTACCAGGTGACCTTCTCTGGGTGGGCGCTGGGCCGTAAGTCCACCAGAGCCAGCAAGGGCATCTGACCTGCGGCAGCCGCCAGCACAGTCAGATGAGCGTGAACCTGCTCACAGACGGACCAACGGTGCCAACCATCCTGGGGATGGAGGACGTCCCATTTCTGTATGATTTTTAACCAAAGGTGAGAAGAGGAAAAGTCCCTGTGGTCTCGG
>NW_027750061.1:0-4407 GCF_054177405.1 Leptonychotes weddellii | reverse complement strand
TGGCTCAGTTGGTTAAGCGACTGCCTTCGGCTCAGGTCATGATCCTGGAGTCCCGGGATCGAGTCCCGCATCGGGCTCCCTGCTCGGCAGGGAGTCTGCTTCTCCCTCTGACCCTCCTCCCTCTCATGCTCTCTGTCTCTCATTCTCTCTCTCTCAAATAAATAAATAAAATCTTAAAAAAAAAAAAAAAAAAAAGAAGTGACTGAGTACAAATCCTGAAGGGATGGAGCTCACTTAGAGGGTTCTCAGTAGTGCTGAACTATGTGAAATATGCAAGAGCAACAGGTAAGGAATCCAGGTAACACCTGGTTAGAACCTGTGACCTGGACGGGGTGAGGGAGCAGAAGACACAGGGACCAATGGACTTAACCTAGAGCCACTTAGAGATCTGATTCTACTTGCAGAGGAGACAGAAAGAGGGCCAATGTCTAGAACAAGAGAAGTCAGATTTGAGATAGTCACTGGTTAAGGGATATGCACCAAGGAATGTCCTGAACATCACTGAAACCACCAGGACTAGCAGGACATAGATTGTGGGGAGGAGGCTCTGAGAATCGCCCACTGAGGAATCTGGGGTCAATGACAGAAATCCTCTCACCATCAGGCACCCAGGAGCAGAGAGTATTGCCAGTAAATCCCACGTCTCAACGGCTCTTTCTTTTTTTTTTTTTTTTTTAAGATTTTATTTATTTATTTGACAGAGAGACACACAGCGAGAGAGGGAACACAAGCAGGGGGAGTGCGAGAGGAAGATGCAGGCTTCCCGCTGAGCAGGATGTGGGGCTCGATCCCAGGACCCCAGGATCATGACCTGAGCCGAAGGCAGACGCTTAACGACTCAGCCACCCAGGCGCCCTCAATGGCTCTTTCAAAATCACAGCACAGTCTTCACAGAGAAGCCCCAGGCTGGCCCTCTGGTGACCCTAATACAAAGGACTTGGTGCCAAACGGTAATAAAAGGACATCTGACTTTGGAAGGACATATCAGGTCCTGCACCAAGAGCAGGTACTCATGAGCACCGGAACTTGGCTCAAGAGGCTGCTTCTGCAGAGCACTAGGGAGGAGGGGAGGTGCAATTCACAGTGTACCCTTTGCACCTTTCAAATTCTGAACCATGCACTGCCAGTCAAAATGACACAATGAAGTTTAACTTTCTTGAAAAGGTCACTCAACCTAGTGGGCCCTATGCCATCCCCACTGTCGGGGCAAACAGCATGGGAACAAAGATTGGAGACTGGCAGGGTGAGCTGCCTAATGGATCCAGCCTACCATCGCTGGCGCCACAGCACCATGCCACAAGGCTTGGAAGGCAAGAACTCTGCCCAATGCCAGGAACAAACTCATATTTTTCCAAGTTGACCCTGGCAAAAGTACTCATCATGAGTCAGGGTCTTTAGGTCTCTTTCACAAACCAGAGGTAGCATAGCACATGAAAGGCTGTGCTTTCTCACGCCCAGCAGCCTCCAGCGTGGGTCAGGAAAGGCAGGGAGACTGTCACAGCACGGGGAACACGAAGCCGTGTGCAGCAGTTACTCCACATGCCTACTGGAAATGCAAACGAGTTCAGTATACTCCACCTGGGTGGATCCTAGAATAAATGGAAGAGCACACAAATCAGAAACACAGGAGTCCCCTTATCTGCAGTTTTGCTTTCCCAGGCCCCAGTTACCGGCAGGCAGCTGGGGTCTGGAAGCAGGTGATCCTCCTAAGGTATCGTCAGAAGGTCAACAGTAGCCAACCTCTAAGTCCCAGCGCCTACATCATTGACCTCACTTCATCTCCTCACACAGGCATTTTATCATCTCACATCTTCACAAGAAGGGCGAGTACAGAACAATATTTTGAGAAAGAACACACTCACATAACTTTTATTATAGTATATGGTTGTAATTATTCTATTTTAATATTGTTGTTCATCTCTTACTGTGCTAATGTGCAAATTAAGATTTATCACAGGCATGTATGTATAGGAAAAAACACAGTGGATATAGGATTCGGTACTATCTGCAGTTGTAGGCATCCACTGGGGTCTTGGAACATATCCCCTGCAGATGGGGGGGCAGGGTTAACTCTATTGATGCTCACATTCTTTCAAACAGTTTAAAGGATGATTATTTGCATCCTTTTGCAACTGGGAAATTAGCTACAAGATTCATTTTTGTGCATTCAGTTATATTTCTTCAAATCAATGGAGAAAGAATGAAATATTTGGAGATTTGGAGCCAAAACTGGTATAAAATCCTGAACATTTTCTTCATGAACACAGACACCAGCCCTCCCTCAGAGCTAACAGAGACTGTATACAGCAGACACGGATTCAGTGAATGTTCTATGGAGAAGGTGTGTTGAATACTGAGTGACTGATCATTGCTGGAACAAACGGTTCTGACACTGAAAATCATCATCCGCAAAGCAGCCTCATGTGCAGCTCAGTGTGAGGAGCCCAACCACACTGGGAGTTCCTTTCAAAGATACCCAAATGGCTGCTCCCAGGAATGGACTTCAGAATATATAAACCACCAGTAACTGGGAAAACTGGACCGAATCAACTTTTACTGCCAATTTTTTTTCCTCAGAATCTCCACATTTACTGAGAATTGGCAAACACACACACACACACACACATATATTTTGAAAGATTCATTTGCTATTTTTCTGATTTTTACAGCCACATAAGAAAAATAGGTGCTATTTGGGTATGTTTTTAAGGTCTGTAAATTAATTCTGTACCCTTGCGGGCAGCATTATGCAACATAATGAGACAAAAACCAGAAATAAGAAAACCATACTATGACCCATTCTGCCTCTAACAAGCTGTGTGACCTTGAGCAAGTAAACTCTCTGGGATATGGTATCCTATCAAATAATGACTTCTAAGATCTTTCTAGTTCTAATAACCAATGAGAACAATTTAACATTTTTAAAAGATATAAATTCTAATGAAATATCACAAATCAGTACAAACACAAAACATTTCAAACAAAATCAGCTCTTTTAAAAAAAAAAAGATTTTATTTTTAAGTAATCTCTACACCCAACGTGGGGCTCAAACTTACAATCCTGAGACCAAGAGTTCCATGCTCTACCAACTGAGCCAGCCAGGCACACCAAAATTAGCTTTTTATTTATTTTTTTTTTTTTTTAAAGATTTTATTTATTTATTTAAGACAGAGAGAATGAGAGACAGAGAGCTGAGAGGGAGGAGGGTCAGAGGGAGAAGCAGACTCCCTGCCGAGCAGGGAGCCCGATGCGGGACTCGATCCCGGGACTCCAGGATCATGACCTGAGCCGAAGGCAGTCGCTTAACCAACTGAGCCACCCAGGTGCCCCCAAAATTAGCTTTTTAAAAAAATTTTAAAAAAAATTTTTTTTTTTTTTTAAAGATTTTATTTATTTATTTGACAGAGAGACACAGTAAGAGAGGGAACACAAGCAGGGGGAGTGGGAGAGAGAGAAGCAGGCTTCCCACCGAGCAGGGAGCCCGATGCGGGGCTCGATCCCAGGACTCTGGGATCATGACCTGAGCCGAAGGCAGACACTTAACGACTGAGCCACCCAGGTGCCCCCCAAAAAAACTAATTTTAAGTAGTCACAAAATGAGGAGTTGCGTTTTTAAACTTATACACTTTGATCAACATAAATAATAAAATTAAAATGGTGGGTTACGTGACAAATCTTGTACCTTCTCTCCCTGTTTAAGAACCATAGTCAAGGGCATCTGGATGGCTCAGTCGGTTAAGCATCTGCCTTCAGCTCAGGTCATGATCCCAGGGTCCGGGGATCGAGTCCTCCATCAGGCTCCCTGCTCAGTGGGAGCTCGTGCATGTGCTCTCTCTCTCTCTCAAAAATAAATAAATAAAATAAAAATAAAAATAAAAAGAACCATAGTCAAGGTTTACTGATTTTTCAATACCCAAAGTATTTCTAAATAAGAAAAAAAGTTGAAATAGAGCATTTCTCCTACATCTGTAGTTTTATAGCTCTTAAAATAAGATTTCATTTTTTCAGTAATTCACTCTTAAAAATCAGAAAAACACTTTTAATTACTCACCACTGTCCCCAAATATATTAGAGCTAGTGCACTGAAGGGAAGATAATCGCATACAGCAATGCTGCTTCTACGGCTAAAGCCTGCCTGTGATTCTGAACACCGAAAAATTGAGCAAGGAAATGAACTGAAAAGATAGGCCAGGGCGCCTGGGTGGCTCAGTCGTTAAGCGTCTGGCTTCGGCTCAGGTCATGATCCCAGGGTCCTGGGATCGGGCTCCCTGCTCCGCGGGAAGCCTGCTTCTCCCTCTCCCACTCCCCCTGCTTGTGTTCCCTCTCTCGCTGTATCTCTCTCTGTCAAATAAATAAATAAACATATTTTAAGAAATTTTTTTAAATTAAAAAAAAAAAAGATCGGT
>NW_027750059.1:0-303 GCF_054177405.1 Leptonychotes weddellii | reverse complement strand
TCATATACAAAAATATAATTTTATTTCCAGGAAATTACTAGCAATTACATTTATTTCCAGATAATAATGAGATTGAAGTATTCAAATAATAGTGGACAATAAAGCTTGGGATTTTGTAATACTATCAAAGCGTAGCAATGTGTGAGCAAAATCTAAAAATCTTCCGATATTTTTCATTGTTTATTACAAATACACAGATAGATGGTCATAACATTTTTAGGAGAACAGACTCTAGGTTTGGCAGGGGACGTCATCCACCTAAGCCACAGCTTGTCTAACAAGAGGCCATCTCACCTTTTTACA
>NW_027750058.1:0-303 GCF_054177405.1 Leptonychotes weddellii | reverse complement strand
GGAGACGAAATCCAGGTCTCCTACTCCTCCGCCATCTTGCTCCGCCCCCTAAGTGTCTGACTCTTGATTTCAGCTCAGGTCACGATCTCAGGGTCATGAGATCGAGCCCCGCATTGGGCTCCATGCTCAGCGTGGAGTCTGCTTCTCTCTCTCTCCCTTTCCCTTGGCCCCTCTCCCAACTCATGCACTCTCTCTCTCTCTCTCAAATAAATAAATGAATCAATCTTTTTTTTTTTAAAGGCACAACCACCACAGTTAATGTCTAGTAACCTTTATGTGCTGAGCAATGTGCTGAACATTGTG
>NW_027750057.1:0-303 GCF_054177405.1 Leptonychotes weddellii | reverse complement strand
TTCCAAGAAAGCTCGGTAACACGGACCTGCAGTCTATATAGATTTGGATGTATACTCTGCTTTATAGATAAAAAAGAAAGTGTCCATTTTACTCTGTTTATTTCATTCAGGGTGACGAAAATGACTAAAAAGTTCAAATAAAGCTCAATTTTAAAGCTCCTGAACCTTCACTGGATAACTAAATTTGATTAGTGACATCGAAGTTTTTACTTATTTCAATGGCAATATAAAAGTAAAATGTAAGTTAAGAATTTCTAGAAAGACATAATAATGATATCAATGTACTTAAATATTTAGAATCAT
>NW_027750056.1:0-303 GCF_054177405.1 Leptonychotes weddellii | reverse complement strand
CGCAAGTACTAGGGAAAAATTCACTGTAACATATTAACAGGACTTATCTTACTGTTTCTGCGCCTTTTGTATGTTACGCAGATAACTGGCTTCCTTTTCCTTCCCTGTACAAAATCTGAATTCGATATAAATCATGATATTAAAATTTTTCTGGTCCCGACGCAGAACCTTTTCCGGTATAAAGCCCACCTTCCTGCAATGTTGCGCGTGCTCAGTGTACCTTACTGCTTTGCTCCGCTTTGCTGCATCGCAGACTTGTAACAGGTAAGGATATCCTGGAAACTAGGCTACAGTCGGCTGATG
>NW_027750055.1:0-303 GCF_054177405.1 Leptonychotes weddellii | reverse complement strand
TCACTAAAGGACAACCATTCTAGGACTCCGCGTAGATGAGGTACTAGAGTAGTCAATTCACGGAGACAAAAGCAGAATGGTGGCTGCCCAGGGCTATAGGAGGAGAGAACCGAGGCCTTGCCGAGTAGATACAGAGTTTTAGGGTTACGGGGTAAAGTGTGGATGTTAGCTGTACAGTCATGTGAAGTGTACGTAACACTACTGAACTCTTTGCTTAGAAATGGTTAAGATGGTAAATTTTATGTTGTGGGTTTTTAAAGCACAATTAAAAAAAATTACACTAGAATGCTAAGCTCCTTCATG
>NW_027750054.1:0-303 GCF_054177405.1 Leptonychotes weddellii | reverse complement strand
CCTTGCTCAAGATTGCTTTGCTGAGTTGGGCTCCCTGCTCAGTGGGGAGTCTGCTGGTCTCCCTCTCCCTCTACCCTTCCCCCGCTCTCTCTCTCTTTCTCCCCCCTCTCTCTTAAATAAATGAATAAATCCTTTTTAAATAAAGACATTTGTTTTATGGGGACATTACAAAAAGTCTTCATGTTTTGAAATGGCTGCTCTTCTTCTCTGGTAGGTATGGACCATGAAGGTAAAATCCTAACTCCAATCTTTCTTGTGAGACTGAGAGTAAATGAATATTCCTTTTGTGTCTCTGGCTCCTAG
>NW_027750053.1:0-303 GCF_054177405.1 Leptonychotes weddellii | reverse complement strand
CTTTCATGGGCTTTCTTGCTGGAAGGCCCATAGGAGGTCATGGCTCCCGTCTCTGGTTCTTAGTCATCTGGGAGAAGTTGAGGATTGGGGTCTTAGGGGCATCCGACAGGGTGAGGAGTCAGGGCCTTGGTCCCTTGGTTCTGGGACTTTAGCTTTGTCCTACAGGGACCCTCAGCCAAGCCAGCTGCCTTTTCTATGTTCTCCCCCATCCCTTGCCTTCCAGCGCCCCTGCCCAGGAGGGGACTGCGAGCTCTCACAGCCGGGACCTGGGCCCAGCTGCTCAGAAGCTGGGAAGATAGGTTC
>NW_027750052.1:0-303 GCF_054177405.1 Leptonychotes weddellii | reverse complement strand
TCAATGTCTCACAGTCCAGAAAGGTTGCTGAGAAGTCAACAGATAAATACAATACACAGTGAGAAGGGGTGGAATATAAGTACAGCATTGTGGGAATGAAGAAGAGGAAGTCATTAACTTTGCTTGGGGAAAGTTAACAAGCAATCGACTTTAAAAATTTATGTTTTTGTATACATTCTGTCTACCCAACCTTTTTTTTTATGATGTTATGTTAATCACCATACATTACATCATTAGTTTTTGATGTAGTGTTCCATGATTCATTGTTTGCATATAACACCCAGTGCCCCATTCAGTACGTGC
>NW_027750051.1:0-303 GCF_054177405.1 Leptonychotes weddellii | reverse complement strand
TTGACCTATATGTCTGTCTTTATGCCAATGCCATACTATTTTGATTCCGGTAGCTTTGTGATGTATTTTAAAGTCAGGAAATATAATACTTCCAGCTTTGTTCTTCTTTTTTTTTTTAAGATTTTATTTATTTATTTGAGAGAGAGAGAATGAGAGACAGAGAGCATGAGAGGGAGGAGGGTCAGAGGGAGAAGCAGACTCCCTGCCGAGCAGGGAGCCCGATGCGGGACTCGATCCCGGGACTCCAGGATCATGACCTGAGCCGAAGGCAGTCGCTTAACCAACTGAGCCACCCAGGCGCCC
>NW_027750050.1:0-4407 GCF_054177405.1 Leptonychotes weddellii | reverse complement strand
TGTAATCATGTTTTTGATAAAGTCTCTGTGTCCTGGGGCATCAATGATGGTCACATAATACTTGCTGGTCTCGAATTTCCACAGGGAGATATCAATGGTGATACCACGTTCACGTTCAGCTTTCAGTTTATCCAAGACCCAGGCATACTTGAAGGAGCCCTTTCCCATCTCAGCAGCCTCCTTCTCAAATTTTTCGATAGTTCTTTTGTCGATCCCACCACATTTGTAGATCAGATGACCAGTAGTGGTAGACTTGCCCGAATCTACATGTCCAATGACGACGATGTTGATGTGAGTCTTTTCCTTTCCCATTTTGGTTTAGGTTGAGCGGTGGTTTTCACGACACCTGTGTTCTGGTGGCAAACCCGTTGCGAAAAAGGGGGAAACTTTCTCTTAAGAGATCTAGGACTTCCAGAAACATAAAGTATTTATTTGTAAACAAAGCATTTAACTATTCTGTCTACCTGAACCCTCCAAAATTCAAAAGGTCTCAGTAATCATTCTTTCTTCCATGGCAATCATAGTCATTTGCATAAGTTCAATAAGAATCTGCTCTCCTGGGGCGCCTGGGTGGCTCAGTCATTTAGCGTCTGCCTTCGGCTCAGGTCATGATCCCAGGGTCCTGGGATCGAGCCCCACATCAGGCTCCCTGTTCAGCGGGAGGCCTGCTTCTCCCTCTCCCACTCCCCCTGCTTGTGTTCCCTCTCTTGCTGTGTCTCTCTCTGTCAAATAAATAAATACAAAATCTTTAAAAAAAAAAAAAAAAAGAATCTGCTCTCCTTGTAACAGGACATCATTGGAAACACAGGTTATTTTACCAAGGCTTTGACTGGAATGTCATAGTTGAGAGAGACATGCATAGACTCAGATATGACCAAACAGCTTTAAGGAACTAAGGTTGACTTTATGAAACCTGGAGCCATAAAGCCCCTAGGAAATGTTGGCCTGATACCTTGCTTACCAAGTTCCCAGTAGCTGCACCAGGTGGGTAAAGAATGTCACTTCCTGGCAGGTGCAGGAACCTCAGGATATATTAGGAACCTCGTGAAGAGGAATTCTGCCCAAATCTACAGGTATTGCAGGCATGTCTGATGGCAAATACTTGGCTTGGCTTCTGGCCTGGAGAGGCTACTAAAAGCTCAACTCAAGAGATTCCTTATAAATGTTCCAGCAAAGCAGATTCTAAAAGATCTATATGATCACTCACTATTCTTGCTGAGCTTATGTAAATAATTAGGCCAAGTTTGTTAAAACCGGACTTGTTTTTTGAACGAATTAGTCTTGATTTGGTTACTTCTGATTAAAAATGAGGGTTATTTTAGAAAGAAAAATTATGTTTCAATAACACATCTTTGTGGATGTTAAATTCCAGATCTGATTGTCTTTAAATGTTTGTTGTTTACCTAAGCTAGACAACTTGAGGTAAACTTCAGAGAAATTGCACAATAGCGCATATAAACCATCTTCTTGCTCGTTATTCTGTGGGGATAATAACAGGACCCCATGGGCACATGATTATTTAAACAACTGGAAAATGGGATTGATTCCCCCACAAGTATATAATTCAACTAGCACCTTGATCAATTCTATGTGGTTGGGATGATGAAATCACTTTGGTCTTAGAAACCAAAGGCCACCAATGGATGATGGAGGCCGACTTATTAAATACCAGGCTACACTTATAGATATTCCTGAAATAATACTAAAAACTTGTCAAACTTTAAACCCTGTTACCCTTATGCCTGGGCCTGACCATCGCACTTCCAAATTAGAACATGACTGCTCAGAGATTATTGACCTGTGTACTATAGTCGACCAGATTTAAAAGATTCTCCTATTGAAAATACAGATGACAGTTGATTTACTGATGACAGTAGTTTCATGGAAAAAGGGATAAGAAAAGCTGGATATGCTATAGTGCTCACTCATGCTTTGCAATTGCCAAAGCCTTAAAAATTAACATTTATACTGACTCCAAATATGCTTTCCTAGTCCTACATGTCCATGGAGCAATGTGGAAGAAAGGGGGATTATTATCAAGCCATAACTCCTCAATCAAATATGGGCCTGAAATTACTACTCTTCTTAAGGCTGTACACCTACTGAAGGAGGTAGCTGTAATTCACCTCAAAGGACATCAAAGGATATGACCTTAGGAACCAATGAAAGTAATACAGAGTTTACACCAGGCTACTGATTTGGGTAAAAAGGCCATGGAGGTGACAAAAACTTTGCTAAGAAAAATTATCCTTAGATTTAGATTCCCTTGGTCCCTACAAAGTAACAACAGACTGTCTTTTATTACACATTCAAAAGATGGCTCTCCAAAACTGAATAGCCCTTGATATCTCACTGCAGTTAAAGGAGGCCCAGAATTAGATGACTGTCTCCTAACAGGACCCAATGGCTATATGGCTCTAACTTGTGTTCATGGCTTCCCCCAGGCTAGATAGGCCACTGTACTCTGGGTTTTGCCTGGATGCATGGACACATTGTTAAAATCATTACCAACCCAGCCAACCTTCCAAATTTAAAACAATGGTGAACATGTTCTGTGTCTCATTGGTATGACCAACTAACATCCTTTTTTGTTCCCTCTCTGGGACTAGAGGGTGTTGTTTGGCACATGGAAGCTCTTAATAAGCACACGGTCAAGTCCCTAAGTGATACTCAAAATGGCATTTCTCTACTAAATACTGAAGTAACACAAATACCTAAAGCAGTTTTACAAAATTGAACGGCATTAGATTGTTTAACTGCTGCACAAGGTGGAATGTGTGCTCTCATAAAATCAAAATGCTACACATATGTTCCAGATGACCACAAAATATTTCTGGGTTTGCGACAAATACTCAAATTGGCACTTTATTTTTTTTAAAGATTTTATTTATTTATTTGATAGAGAGATAGCACAAGTAGGCAGTGTGGCAGGCAGAGGGAGAAGGAGAAGCAGGCTCTCCTCCAAGCAGGGAGCCAGACAGGGGGCTCGATCCCAGGACCCCAGAACCATGACCTGAGCCTAAGGCAGCCACTTAGCCGACTGGGCCACCCAGGCACCCCTCAAATTGGGACTTTAAACATCCCTCTCTTTTCTTTAATGATTGATTAAATCATTTCCTTTAATGATTTCCTTACACTAATCGTGATTTGCTGTTTTCTCCCAGGTCTCTCCACCTGGTGTCAACACCTTCATTGCCATGACTTCAAGCCAACAGATGATCCTTTCCACTTGGGAAGATCTACACATGCAGTCTCCCTTGGATTCAGCGGCCTCTGCCTTTTGTGACTCCTGTATCTATATAAGCCCCAACTGACCAATATTGACCCATAGGTAGGGACATCTCTATGCCCCTGTTCAGCAGGAAGACATTACAGAAGATGAGAACTTCCACCTACAATAACCTTAAAGATTTAAGGGTCAAAATTGTTCAGGGGGGGAAATGATGAGGGAGCAGAGCTCTGGCTGAAGACAAAGCATAAGCTGACACTCTGCAACCTTCCCCCATCCCCCACTCCTGGGTGGGACATGTGTGACATTCTTCCAGGAATTTTCCAACTATCTTAATGTTAATACCTTGCTAGAGGGGAAAACCAACCTTAACTTGACAATGGCAAGGCCTCTGGTATCTTGTAGGTCCTCCTTAGCATCTGAAAGGTCTTTTGAAACCTCCCTTTTTCATTACCTCCCCCACCCCCATAGTATATAATCAGCACCCCCCTCACAACCTCAGGGCAGCAGCTCTTTCTGCCCATGGGTCCCATCCCTGTGCTTTAATAAACCACCATTTTGCACACACACACACACACAAAAACACCAAAAAATTGAATTACAAGATTTTTCTTTCCTGCAAGATTTCCTGAACATTTCTCTGTTGTTGTAAATTATTGATTATACATAACTATTCTTGCTCTCTTAAGGAAAAACCAAGTGTTGTTTTGTTTCTTTTTGTAATTGCTCAATCAAGGTGGTTGGGTTTCAAACTAGTTTTCAAATAGCAATTTAAACTAGTTTTTACAAAGTATTTTAGAACGCAGTTTCAAAAAATTTGAGGAAGGTTTTTCAAGATAGTTCAGGTTGTGTACTAGCTTAGCACCTTCATTTAATGAATTGTATTTAACTAATTGATCTCAATCAACAATGAAAATTTAGCATTATTTGGGGCGCCTGGTGGCTCAGTTGGTTAACCGGCTGCCTTTAGCTCAGGTCATGATCCTGGGGTCCTGGGATCCAGCCCTGCTTTGGGCTCCTTGCTCAGCAGGGAACTTGCTTCTCCCTCTCCCTCTGCCTGCTGCTCCCCCTGCTCATGCTCTCTCTCTGTCTAATAAACAAACAAACAAAAATAAAATAAATAAATAAAATAAAAATAAAATTTAGCATTATTCTAATGTAGGAAAAGGAGATATATA
>NW_027750049.1:0-14095 GCF_054177405.1 Leptonychotes weddellii | reverse complement strand
GGTGGGTATTGAGGAGGGCACATTCTGCATGGAGCACTGGGTGTTATGCACAAACAATGAATCATGGAACACTACATCTAAAACTAATGATGTAATGTATGGGGATTAACATAAGAATAAAAAAAATAAAATAAATAAAATAAAATAGTTTCTCACTCTGCCCCAGTAACTTTGTTTTCATTTTGTAAAATCAATATCGCATGTTATTTAAAAATTAAAGGGACAGATACTGCCTCTAAAAAAATGGCCTTCAGTTAGGAATGGTCATTGTGTAAGTGAATTCTTGCCTTTAAATTTGCTTAAAGAATTCAATTTAAGCACACAAGTGTAAGACTATTGTAATTTTGACATTATTTCATGTCAATTTAAAGGCACCCCACATTATGGCATTTACCAACACATTAAGTGCTAAATGTTATCTCTTCAGGGAATCACTTTGCTTCAAAGTGAGCACTGATACCCCATTCTAACATTTTTTTAATGGAGATCATCAACTTGATTCAAAATATACCAATATTAATTTTGGTAAGGTAGTTACCAAGTTGAAAATTAAAATTTAACATTTATTTTACAATTCGAGGGACCATGTAGCATTCTTTTGTTCCCTATATGACATTTGGATTTTGGATGTGTTACAGAAAGTAAAAGACAGAAATCATACTGTTATAGAGGTGACATTTGGAAGATGGTCTTTTATCCCATTTCAGAAAAATATACTCACAAAATGATTTCTTAACTCTTCCAAAGTCCCTCTAAATCACAGCAAAGAGGACTCTGCATTTACCCCAAACATGAATAAAAGACAAGAGCCAATTACAAAGAAAGGCTGGAGAGTGCACATCAAAAGTTCCCAAAGCCTCGTGTTTACCTTGAGGAAACAGGTGGCTGGGTTGGCTTATAATGAGAAAAAATATAAATATATCCAATTTAAAAAAATGTGACCGTCTTTTATTTTCAAAATAATTTTGAAGAAGCTTAAAGTCAGTAAGTCTAAAACTTTGAGAGGGCAAGTTATAACCACCACCACCAAATACAACAAAACAAAACAAAAAAAACAGGGCAGTTTTCAAGCACAAATAGGATAAGTCATTATCATATAATGAAAGTTTTGCAATTGTATTCTTGTCAGCAATATCAGGTATAAATCTGTTCAGTATAAGTTCCATGTACTTTCCCTGGTGGTGGTGGTAACAGACAAGATAGTAGTAATAGTTTCTTTTAGCATGTATTACTACCCAGGAAACCATTAATCTTCTCAAAGACTCAGTAATGTTGGTGATATTATCTGTATTTTAGAGATAAGGAGGTTAATGTTTTAACAGGCCATCAATTGGCCAAGAGTCAAACTCAAGAAAAGTTTAAGGCCAAATTAGAACCTAGATTTGGATACAAAGTCCATGCCCATCTGCCTGCAAAGTGTTTTGAATGAGTTTCAACTTTTACTTAATAATTCAGTCTTAACTGTGAATTGATTACTGTCCTTCAGTCACACTGAGGATTATTTCTCTTGTAACTAAATGGTCCAAGACTTATGCTTTGAATTGTACATGGCATGGCTTTTAAAGGCCCTGAAGTGTCCTATAAAAGGTAAATCTGAATATATCAATTTAACTTGATGTTTTCCAAAACAGACAATATACATTTGTGTATACATGCACACACACACACACAGAGAATCACAGAATCTCTTTTTTGCTTAATTCTCTCTCTCCCCCTCATCTTTCTGTCTCTTCTGCAAAATAGGACATTCATCTAAACACAGAGATATTTTCCTCATATATTGTCATTACCCATTGCTTAATTCTAAAGCCAAAGAAAGACTCAATATTCAAAGTATGGGTTTAAGATTATGAAAAAAGACATACTTCCATAGTTAGTTTTATGACCTCCAGAATCTCTTGAGAAAAAGGAGAAAAAACATGTTAAAATATTTATTTTAAAGAAAATTACTTTTCAGGGGTGCCTGGGTGGCTCAGTTGTTAAGTGTCTGCCTTCGGCTCAGGTCATGATCCCAGGATCCTGGGATTGAGCCTCGCATCGGGCTCTCTGCTCAGCAGAAAGCCTACTTCTCCCTCTCCCCTTCCCCTGCTTGTGTTCCCTCTCTTGCTGTCTCTCTCTCTGTAAAATAAATAAAATCTTTAAAAAAAAATTACTTTTCAGTTTTATGGAAACCATATATTTACAAATTTGTTTTGTCTCAAAGATAACTTATGATAGCAGATTATCTCCTTTGAGGGGCCATAGAACCCACCTGTTTATTACCCTAGTGATGTCTACTCAGAATTGTCTTAACTTGCATTTGTGATCTCCCTAGGCTTTATTGATTTGCTACTGCGCTATATGAACAAGTTCATTGAGTTAAAAAAACAAAATTATAAAGATTATAAAGTCATAAAATATAAAACTGAAGGAAACTTATGGACTATTTCATTGAATCTTATAGTTTCTTAATGAGTGAGTGCATGTGTGTGTGTGTGTATGTAAAGCTCAGTGAGTAAATTGGCCACAGAGATCGGACAACCAATGTCCTGAACACTTACTTTGTGAAGTCAGCATTACTACTGGGAAACACTGAAGCAAAATGGTGAAGTCAAGTATAGATCTATTTGGAAAACTCATTTTTGGTTAGATTTTCCTCACACATTTATGAGGATAAAACCAATTGGTATACTATAAATGAAAACACTGTTAAAACTATAAACTGTTATATGTATATTTCTTAATTTTTTTGCTTTATAAATACTTTATTTTCTGAAACAAAAGTGCCTTGTGTTATTTGCAGTGACATTGTGAATTCTTTCCAGGCTGTTTGTCTTTTAATAAGCTGATTAGTTAATCTTTCATTTAGTAAATCTGGCCAAGTAAACAGTAAGATGCAACAATGTAACTGTAACACCAGGCTCCAATATAAAATAAAAGTGCCCTCTGCCTCTTCATATTTCCTATAACTTCTCCATTTTGCATTATGTAGAATTTGAGACTTTTACTTTGCATTTAAGGAAATATTTGTCACATTTTTATCCTTTTTCTTCTTTTGTTGCTCTCGTGCTAATAAATGACTGGCATTCCCTATCTAGTAAAATATTCTCATGGTCAAACTACAGTGACATGGTTGCAACCTGTTTTAATGGTTTGTACTGAGGAGGATCATTTATGTGCATAGAAATGCTCTCAATAAATCAGTGCACTGCAGCTCATGCCATTGGTATACTTGATAAACTCATAGGGGAAAGCCAGGAATAAATGTCAACTCTGATCAAACCCAGAAAAATAAAGAAGGATTAAAATAATGAACTAATTCGTTGTTGACAGAATGTTTTTAAGCCCTTTGGAGAGAGACACTGTCTGTTCTTTGTAAATGTCAAACCAAGTAGCTGCTATTTCCTGACAGAGTATTGCTTAGGAAAGTGCTAAGTTTGTCCATTTATGGAGCCCTCGTGCTTTCCCTTTCAGAGTCTTTCTCTTCACTCTTCTCAATCCTCCTCCATCCGAAGCATACAGGATACCATATTCCAGACCTCACAAGCTATATGACATATGGGCCAGGCATTTACTAAAGGAGTCAAGAGGACACTCTAGGGCTGCATGTGTGTGTGCGCGTCTGTGTGCACGCACGTGTATGTGCGCGTCTGTGTGTGGGTGTGCGTGTGTGCGCGCGCGTTAATGCATGTGCTCGTGTGTGTGTGTGCGTGCGTGTCTGTGTGCATGGTGTATGAGGGTTAGACAGTTTTGAGTCCATGTGTACATATGCTTTTGCAGCAGGGACTCATTCCTTAGGTACTATCAGTAGTTCCCATAACTAACTGTGGGCTCTAAAATAACAAACATTTGAAATTGTACTTGGAATCCCTTTAATTTCTAAGTGTTGGTTTCTGTTACAGGTTTAGCTCTGTCTTCCCCACAGCAACACATAAATTGAAATTCTAACCTCCAGTAGCTCAAAATGTAACGATGTTTTTAGATATGGCTTTGAAAGGGGTAAAGTGAGGTATAATGAATAGGTTCTAATCCAGTATAACTAGTGTCCATATAGAGGGAGATTAGGCCATAGAAAATACACAGACCAAGAGACGACCATATGAGGACACGGCAAGAAGGTGGCCATCTGCGGACCACCAAGAGAAGCCTTAGATGAAACAAAACCTGCCTATGGGAATATACATTTCTGCTGTTTAAGCCTCCCAGTCTGTAGTATTTTGTGATGGCAGCTCTAACAAGCTAATGATGTCCTTTTTCAAAATATTTTCCGAGTCAAATCAAGTATGTCAACATATTACATTTTACCTGAAGTCTGCTAAATTTTACCCCTGCTTTATTTATTCATTGAATTATATTTCACCAAACTGTAATTTGCTGTTAATTGGCCATAGCATGCAGTTTTAACTCATCATTTTTCTTTTTAATTAAATGTTTTATTTTAACATTTAAATAATTATATATTCACATGCTGAAATAGGAAATAATACAGAAAAATACTGTGTATACTTCACTGAATTTCCTGCAATGATAACGATATAATAAATGTCACAGCATGGCATTGACGCTAATACACTCGACATACAGAACATTCCGATCAGCACATTTCCATCCATCGTGATGCCCTTTTATAGCCCTGCCCTCCTGCCTCCCACCAGCACTCCGTTCTTAAACTCTGAAACCACCAATGTGTCCTCCATTTCTATAATCATGTCATTTCAAGAATGACATCTCAATGGAATCATATAACATATCTTATGGGGATTGGCTTTCACCCAGCATAATTTTCTGGTGATTCATCAAGTGTTTTATGTATGTCAACAGTTTATGTCTTTATATTGTTGAGTAATATTTTGTGGAGCAGATAGATGTATCCTGATTTGTTTAACTGTTCAGTATCTTTCCATCTTAACAAGATCTATCGCAGAGTAAATGTTTTGCTTTGTTTTTTGAACTTGATGAAGTCCAATATATTAATTTTTCTTTTTACACATTGTACATTTCCCCCTGTATTTCATATTATGAATATTATATTTCTATATCTCTAAAGAGAAAATCCTGAAAGCGTCTCAGGACAAGAAGTCCTTAACCTATAAGGGCAGAAACATTAGACTGGCAGAAAACATACCCACAGAGATTTGACAGGCCAGAAGGGACTGGCATGATATATTCAGGGTGCTAAATGAGAAAAATATGCAGCCAAAAATACTTTATCCAGCTAGGATATAATTCAAAATAGAAGGAGTGATAAAAAGCTTCCAGGACAAACAGAAACTAAAAGAATTTGTGATCACTAAACCATCCCTGCAAGAAATAGTACAAGGGAAACTTTAAGTGAAGAGAGAGCCCAAAAGTAACATAGACCAGAAACGAACAGAGACAATATACAGAAACAGTGACTTTATAGGTAATACAATGGCACTAAATTCGTATATTTCACTAGTTACTCTGAATGTAAATGGGCTAAATGCCCCAATCAAAAGACACAGGGTATCAGATTGGATAAAAAAATAAGACCCATCAATATGCTATCTGCAAGAGACTCATTTTAGACCCAAAGACACCTCAAGATTGAAAGTGAGGGGGTGGAAAACATTCATCATGATGATGGACATCAAAAGAAAGCTGGTGTGGCAATCCTTATATCAGACAAATTAGATTTTAAACCAAGGACTGTAATAAGAGATGAGGAAGGACACTATATATAATTAAAGGATCTATCCAACAAAAAGCTCTAACAATTTTTAAATATTTATGCCCCTAACATGGGAGCAGCCAATTATATAAGCCAATTAATAACAAAATTAAAGAAACACATCAATAATAATACAGTAATAGTATGGGACTTTAATACCCCACTCACTGCAATGGACAGATCATCTAAGCAGAAGATCAAGAAGAAAACAAGGACCTTGAATGACATACTGGACCAGATGGACCTCACAGATATATTCAGAGTATTCCATCCTAAAGCAACAGAATACACATTCTTGTTGGGTGCACATGGAACATTCTCCAGAATA
The DNA here is from genome assembly GCF_054177405.1 of Leptonychotes weddellii. NCBI lineage: Eukaryota > Metazoa > Chordata > Mammalia > Carnivora > Phocidae > Leptonychotes > Leptonychotes weddellii. The sequence continues at coordinate 8,096 of NW_027750049.1, read as the reverse complement.
GATCACATACTGGGTCACAAATCAGGTCTCAACCAGTCCAAAAGATTGGGATTATTCCCTGTATATTTTCACACCACAATGCTTTGAAATTGGAACTCAATCACAAGAGGAACTTTGGAAAGAACTCAAATACATGGAGGCTACAGAGCATCCTACTAAAGAATGAATGGATCAAAACCTCTGGGATGCAGCAAAGGCAGTACTAAGAGGGAAGTATATAGCATTGCAAGACTTTCTCAAGAAACAAGAGAGGTCTCAAATATACAAACTAACCTTACACTTAAAGGAGCTGAAGAAAGAACAGCAAATAAAGCCTAAACCCAGCAGGAGAAGAGAATTAATAAAGATTGAAGTAGAAACCAATGAAATAAAAATGAAAAGAACAGTAGAATCCGATCAGTGAAACCAGGAGCTGGTTCTTTGAAAGAATAAGATTGATAAACCCCTGGCCAGACTTACCAAAAAGAGAAGAGAAAAGGCTCAAATAAATGAAATCATGAATGAAAGAGGAGAGATCACAACTAACACTGAAGAAATGCAAACAGTTATAAGAACATCTTGTGAGCAACTATATGCCAACAAATTAGGCAATGTGGAAGAAATGGATGCATTCCTAGAGATGTATAAACTACCAAAACTGAAGCAGGAAGAAAAAGAAAACTTGAAGAGACCCATAACCAGCAAGGAAATTGAAGCAGTAATCAAAAATCTCCCAAAAAACAAGAGTCCAGAGCTGAATAGCTTCCCAGGGGAATTCTACCAACCATTTAAAGAAGAACTAACATTTCTTCTGAAGCTATTTCAAAAAATAGAAATGGAAGGAAAACTTCCAAACTCTTTCTATGAGGCCAGCATTACCTTGATCCCAAATCCAGACAAAGACCTCAGTAAAAAGGATTACAGAGCAATATCCCTGATGAACATGGATGCATAAATTCTCACCAAAATACTAGCCAATAGGATCCAACAGTACATTAGAAGGATTATTCACCATGATCAAGTGGGATTAATTCTTGGGCTGCAAGGGTGGTTCAACATCCACAAATCAATCAATATGGTACACCATATTAATAAAGGACAAGAACCACATGATCCACTAAATAGATGCAGAAAAAGCATTTGACAAAGTACAGCATCTTTTCTTGATAAAAACTCTCTGCCATGTAGGGATAGAGGGAACATACCTCAAAATCATAAAAGCCATATGTGCAAAGCTCATGGCGAATATCATTCTCAATGGGGAAAAACTGAGAGCATTTCCCTTAAGGTCAGGAACACAGCAGGGACGTCCACTATCACCATTGCTGTTCAGCATAGCCCTAGAAGTCCTAGCCTTAGCAATCAGACAACAAAAAGAAATGAAAGGCATCTGAATTGGCAAAGAAGAAGTCATACTCTCATTCTTCACACATGACATGATACTCTATGTGGGAAAACCCAAAAGACTCCACCCCAAAATTGCTATAACTCATATAGGAATTCAGCAAAGTCACAGGATATAAAATCAGTGCACAGAAATCAGTTGCATTTCTATATACTAACAATGAGACAGAAGAAATAGAAATTAAGGAATTGATCCCACTTATAATTGCAGCAAAAACTGTGAGATACCTAGGAATAAACCTAACCAGAGAGGCAAAGAATCTATGCTCTGAAAACTATAGAACACTGATGAAAGAAATTGAGGAAGACACAAAGAAATGGAAAAACGTTCCATGCTCATGGATTGGAAGAACAAATATTGTTAAAATGCCTATGCTACCTAGAGCAATCTACACATTCAATGCAATCTCTATCAAAATACTGTCAACTTTTTTTTTCACAGAGCTGGAACAAACAATCCTAAGATTTGTATGGAACCAAAAAGGACCCCAAATAACCAAAGGAATGTTAAAAAGAAAATCAAAGCTGGAGGCATCACAATTCTGGACTTCAAGCTCTATTACAAAGCTGTGATCATCAAGATAGTATGGTACTGGCACAAAAAACAGACACATAGGTCAATGGAACAGAATAGAGAACCTGGAAATGGACACTCAAGTTTATGGCCAACTAATCTTTGACAAAGAATAAAAGAATATTCAATGGAAAAAAGACAGTCTCTTCAACAAATGGTATTGGGAAAATTGGAGAGCCACATGCAAAAGAATGAAATTGGACCATTTTCTTACATCATATACAAAAATAGACTCAAAATGAATGAAAGACCTAAATGTGAGACAGGAATCCATCAAAATCCTAGAGGAGAACACAGGTAGCAACTTCTTTGACCTCAGCCTCAGCAACTTTTTGCTACACACATCCGCAAAGGCAAGGGAAACAAGTGCAGAAATGAGCCACTGGGACTTCATCAAGATAAAAAGCTTTTGCACAGCGAAGGAAACAATCAACAAAACCAAAAGACAACCTACAGAATGGGAGAAGATATTTGCAAATGTCTTATCAGATAAAAGGCTAGTATCTAAAGTCTATAAAGAACTTACCAAACTCAACACTCAAAGAACAAATAATCCAATCAAGAAATGGGCAGAAGACGTGAACAGACATTTCTCCAAAGAAGACATACAAATGGTCAACAGACACATGAAAATATGCTCAACATCACTCATCATCAGGGAAATACAAATCAAAACCATAATGGGATATCACCTCACACCAATTAGAATGGCTAAAATTAACAACTTAGGAAATGAAAGATGTTGCGGAGAAAGGGGAACCCTTTTACACTTTGATGGGAATGTAAGCTGATACAGCCACTCTGCAAAACAGTATGGAGGTTCCTCAAAAAGTTAAGAATAGTGCTCCCCTATGACCCAGCAATTGTACTACTAGGTATTTACCCAAAGGATACAAATGCAGTAATTCAAAGGGGCACCTGCACCCCAGTGTTTATAGCAGCAATGTCCACAATAGCCAAACTATGGAAAGAGCCCAGATGTCCATCAACAGATGAATGGATAAAGAAGGTGTTTCCTTAATCATAGGAAACAAACTGAGGGTTGCTTGAGGGGGGGTTGGTGGGGGGACATGGTAATTGGGTGATGGGCATTAAGGAGAACACATGATGTAATGAACCCTGGGTGTTACATGCAACTGATGAATAACTTAACTCCACCTCTGAAACTAATGATACATTAAATGTTGATTAATTGATTTTAAATTAAAAAAATAAATTTACAGTGTGAAAGAGGCACATGACTTTCTATGTGAATGGCAAGTATAAATGGAGACTTTTCCACATATTCATAAATTTTCTAAAGGATGATTTCTTGTTCCAACCATATACAGTTTATGTTGGGAAATGCAGCCCCTTGTCTGAGGACATCTGCAATGAGACCACAATGTAAAATAACGCGTAGTTAATCGTTTTTTTAAAGGTATTTTGCCAACACTTCTAAAGAATCACTGCAATGTTTTGTGTCCGAGATTTTTTTTGTATAAAAAGGGGGATTTTTTATAAGAACTTTTATAATTTTGTATTTTAAAACTCCATATTTGGGAATCTGCTAGATTTTAGAAATATTTTATAACCAGTATCACAGCATAACAGAGATATTATTACACTTAGTCAATATATACTTTTATGCCCAAATTACTTGAGCCGTGGCCTTTTTAAAAGGGAAAATATTAGGTATGGGCCAAACTTAAGAATTATGAATATTAAGTTGTCAATTACTTTGGACATATAAAATATTATTTTTATAACATGATAAAATTCTTCAAGATCTTTATGTATTAGAAATGATACAAGGGGTACTGGGTGGCTCAGTCAGTTGGGTGACTGACTCTTAATTTGGGCTCAGGTTGTGATCTCAGACTTGTGAGATTGAGCCCCGTGTATCGTTCCATGCTGAGTATGGAGCCTGCTTAAGATTCTCTCTCTGCGGGCGCCTGGGTGGCTCAGTCGTTAAGCGTCTGCCTTTGGCTCAGGTCATGATCCCAGGGTCCTGGGATCAAGTCCCACATTGGGCTCCCTGCTCGGCAAGAAGCCTGCTTCTCCCTCTCCCATTCCCCCTGCTTGTGTTCCTGCTCTCGCTATTTCTCTCTCTGTCAAATAAATAAATAAAATCTTTAAAAAAAAAAAAAAAGATTCTCTCTCTGCTCCTCTCCTGCCACTTTCAGGAGCATGCATGCCTTCTCTCTCAAAAAATAGGAATGATCTGAGCTCTTCCTCAAGTTCTTTGAATATTATTTTGTATAAGCTCTGAGTCAATATTGAGTTATTATGTAAGCATCTCATCTAATTCTTTATTTTAATTGAAATTGTTTTGTAATGTCAGCATCTAGTATAACATTTGCAACTTTTCGATAAAACAATTCTATTATGTGAAATTATTTCAGTTGGGATTTTACTGGTAATAACTATAATTCTTTACCATTTTCAATATGTATTCTTATAGTAATATTTTGCATTCAAGTATTTTTGACATTTATGTTGATAAATTTGCTTAGTTTTGCACTGCTGGAATAAACCAAATTTGGTTATAAATTATTTACATATACCCTTAGTTTTTTAGTATCTAAGATCTTATTTAGAATTTTTGTGTTTGTATTTAAGAACTTCATTACTCTCCTTTCTTTGTAGTATATTTTTCAATATTGGATAATGAATTAATTCTGCCTTTACAAAATTAAGTGGGGAGCTTTCAATCATTTTATATGGTATCATTTATATAAAATCAAAATTACAGACTTTTTAGCGAATCTGATGACATAATGAGTCTGTCCTTTTGGTGCTTAAACAAAGTCTGCACAAGGATACAGAAGATGAAATGTGATATAAAGTGATCACAGTCGCAAGAGGTAGAACTACAGTGTTATGAATAGCAGAAGACGGGAACATTTAGTTTCAACAATGCATGCATCATTTACGTATTGTACATTGATTCTAAATAAACATTGACTGCTAATCATATCTGAGGAAGTGGGATAGGAAATATAGTGAATTGTGAGCAGAGGGGAGATTGTCCTTGGTCTAGTTTAAGTTTGAAATTTATCTGCATTATTACTGTATTGTTCTGCCAAATTTTTATTCTTTAATGTGCACTCTGACACTAATTATTCCAGGTCAAAACTCACCTAGTTAGAAATAAAGAAAATAGCCAGTCAGTATCTAAATATATCACTCTTGCATGAATTGCTTAAGCAGAAGAAAAACCAGAGTATTTGTGAACAACTGAAAATTTGCCACAAAAATTCTCAATGTGCTAAATCCCAAACTTTTTTTTTTTTAAGATTTTATTTATTTATTTGACAGAGTTAATGAGAGCAGGAACACAGGCAGGGGGAGTGGGAGAGCGAGAAGCAGGCTTCCCGCTGAGCAGGGAGCCCGATTCGAGGCTCGATCCCAGGAACCTGGAATCATGACCTGAGCTGAAGGCAGACGCTTGACGACTCAGCCACCCATGCACCCCTAAATCCCAGCTTTAATTAAATTTTAAGTCAGAAAATTGCATTAACTGTTTTAGATCACAAGGACACTGTTCAGTTCAACCCAAGGCAGTAATTTTCTAAATCTGATCCAAGTGACTCACTAGAATTAAGGACATTTTTAAAAAATTGCTTGTTTTCTCCCTGCAAATTCATAGGAATATTGGCTCAGTAATTACCTAAATTGTATCAGATGACATTAGCAACATAAGGGAGGAAAGTTCATTGAGAGATTAGGGAGAAATAATTAATTGTAGATTAGAATAGTTGGGTGAATTTTTTTTAAAATGATCACCATGGGGTAAGCTCTCCCAGTAGAGACAGTTCGTCTCAGATCACATAAATTATGATACGAAAGCTCACTGAGTGAAATATTTGCAGCCACCTTTAATGAAAGAGTTTTATGTGGAAGGAGATCAATTTGGAGTTGACCTATATTACAATAGAACAATTTAAAATATAATTTCAGGGAAAATAGCAATGAGATTAAAGCTTACTTATTACAAACTCACATATTAAACAGTATCAATGAATAAATATATTAACCAAGATAAAAGAAAACAATAAATATTTGAAGGATGCTCTAAGCAACCAATTTTTGTAATTGTAATTTTTGTAAATCAAAATGGCAATAAAGCATGGAATATAATCAAACAAGCAAGCAAAGACAATTAAAGAATATACATCCTATGAGAATAAAGTTAGAAATGTGGTTTCTTCATAGTCACAAACGTTTTAAGTCAAGATTTGATGAAAAACAATCTGCAACTGTCTTTAGAAATATAAATAAACAATTATTCTTCTTGTCATTCTTTGCCTCTGACTGTGCACAGTCTTAAGTGCAAAAGAAAAAAACAAATATCCAGATGATTGGATTACCATTTAATAAATAGCAACATATTTTCTCCTGTTTTTTAGCTTTTATCATTGTTGCTATGAGCTTTCTGGTATATTCTTCTCTGAAGTTTGTAGCAATCTGTGGGGTGTTGCCCTATGTACAATTCCTCTTAAAATATCTTTTCTGCTCCATCTCTCCTCATTTTTACATACTCCAATGGTACCAGTATTATTTTTTTTTAACATGTCCCATATTGGTCTTATACTCTTTTATGTAATTTCTAAATCTTTTTATTTTCTTTATGATGAACCTAGGGCATTTTCTTCTTCCTGTTTTCTAATTTACCTATTTCCTTTTCAGTTGTATCTAATTGAAATTAAGATACATTGGGTTCTTGATTTTAGTTTTTGCATATTCAGTTGCGGAATCAGTATGGTTTATCTTTCTATAGTTGCCAATTATTTTTGAAAACATTTAACATGTTAATCATTTATTTCATAGTCAATGTCTGATAATCTCATAATCTGGTTGACCAACTGGTCTATTTTTAAAATTGGCTTTTGTGTCCCCCCTCCTTGTTTTCTGATTAGGATGTCATTTTTTTTTTTTTATCTATTCCTGGTTATTTTGTCTTGGTTTCTTATCCTAAGAAATGGTAGAGGTAATTTGAGGCTCTGTTAAATGTTAGCTTACTTTTGGTTCTGACCTGCTTGTTAGCTAGTGGAAGTTTATCTTACTCAACCCAGTGGTTGCATTGGCTAGATGCGGACTTCAGTTTTTTCTGAAGGTTGGCCTGCATCCAGGAAGATTTGCACGGGGCACAATCTTCTGAATTTGGCAGAAATACAGCTTTCTATTAGTCAAAATTACCTATTTATTTCTGTTGTGATGATTATATCCATATCAACTTTTCTCACATAGAGTAATTCTGCTTTTCTTAGATTAAAAAAATTTCAGAAAGTAAGAGGCTGCTGAACTGTGATATTTTAGCTTATCTGTCCAAGAAATGTCCCTTGTATGCTGCAATTTGATGGTAAAGAAGAGAAGACATAAGACTTATATATGCAATCATAAAACAGTGTTTGTTTTCTCTTTTCTCACATTCTATAATTTCAAGCTGCAGGCAAAGTTGTTCCATAACCCTCATCAAATGCATCCCCCTAAATATTTTAATAACAGGTATTTTGCTATTTCTTCACTTATTCATTGGGTCAACCTAAAAGTCACTATTTCTTTCAACCTTTCAACTTTTACAATTAAAAAAATCTTGGTTAATTCTTATGGTTTGCCTTTTATTTTCAAAACAAAATGCAATTTTCTTGTCTTTAGTATTACACGACTATACCTATTTAACTTCTCTTCTTCTCCTGCATGTTTGTATAATCAGTATTTTTTTCTAATTTCCAACTTACCAACTGGCTTTTTCTGAGTTATTCAAAATGATTATATGCATTCTTAATATTCTTCTTTTTATTTTTTTACAATAAATTTCATTTTTTTCTATTTTCCATTGTCTTCTACATGGTAAAATGATTTATTTTATATATATATAATAGGATATACATAATTATGTAATAAAATATGTATGTTATATGTAGCATATGATATGCAATATGTACATATATAATGTAATATAATAATATACTAATATTTATGTAGTATTCTGATATGAATGTTTTAAATTAGGAGAACAGAAAATTTTTTTTTTTTTTTTATTCTTATGTTAATCCCCATACATTACATCATTAGTTTTAGATGAAGTGTTCCATGATTCATTGTTTGTGCATAACACCCAGTGCTCCATGCAGAATGTGCCCTCCTCAATACC
>NW_027750048.1:0-303 GCF_054177405.1 Leptonychotes weddellii | reverse complement strand
TTTTCTGTCTCCTCTAAGAACAGTGCTGTAGGGTGCAGGTGTAGAAAAATTCCCCAAAGCAGAGTCTCTGAAGTAAAAGGTATTCCACTTTAAATGTGACAAACCGCCCCCCCGAAGAGGGTGTATCACTTAAATTCCTATCATCCACGCAGGGTGGGTGCCTGTTCTTCCAAATTCACTCCAACAGTGTATTCCCTCTCTTCCCAAACTAGATTTCAACAATATTTCAAACTTTTGACCTCTGCTGATCTAACAGGTAGAAAGCGGCATTACACTGTGTAATTCCCATTCTTTCATTTTGAG
>NW_027750047.1:0-303 GCF_054177405.1 Leptonychotes weddellii | reverse complement strand
ATTATTACAATGAAAACAGCAGGACTACAATACTCAAAAGCTACTTTTCAAAAGTTTTTTTTTTTTTTTTTAAGATTTTATTTATTTGACAGAGAGAGACACAGAGAGAGAGGGAACACAAGCAGGGAGAGTGGGAGAGAGAGAAGCAGTTTTCCGCTGAGCAGAGAGCCCGATGTGGGGCTCGATCCCAGGACCTTGGAACCATGACCTGAGCCGAAGGCAGATGCTTAACAACTGAGCCACCCAGGCGCCCTCAAAAGTTATCTTTTATTATTATTTTTTTAAGTAGGCTCCACACCCAGC
>NW_027750046.1:0-303 GCF_054177405.1 Leptonychotes weddellii | reverse complement strand
GGAGTGTGTGCTCCTGTATTTGATAAGTTTGGAACATTAAAACAAGTTGATGTGTTCCTTACCCAAGATATATGTAGATACCTGCTCCTTGTGAAAACATTAAAGCAATACAAACAATATTTTAAGTATCCTTTGACCACAGCCTCCAACCTCACCAATGTCTACTCTCATAAGAAGTTACCACTGTTGGGACACCTAGGTGGCTCAGTCAGTTAAGCATCTGCCTTTGGCTCAGGTCATGATCCCAGGATCCTGGGAACGGGTACCACATCAGGCTCCCTACTCAGTGGAGAGCCTCCTTCT
>NW_027750045.1:0-303 GCF_054177405.1 Leptonychotes weddellii | reverse complement strand
ACACCCGCTGTGCGCGAAAAACCAAGTCCACAGACAATTCATTTCTATTTACCAAACTCCACTTGCTAGAAACTTTTCAGGGCCACCTTCCTTCAAAAGGTCCATTGTAGGGGCGCCTGGGTGGCTCCGTCGTTAAGCGTCTGCCTTCGGCTCAGGTCGTGATCCCGGGGTCCTGGGATCGAGCCCCGCGTCGGGCTCCCTGCTCCGCGGGGAGCCTGCTTCTCCCTCTCCCTCTGCCCCCGCCCCCACTTGTGCGTGCTCTCTGTCTCAAATAAAAAAAATCCTAAAAAAAAAATGTCCATT
>NW_027750044.1:0-303 GCF_054177405.1 Leptonychotes weddellii | reverse complement strand
GGGAGTGGGAGAGGGAGAAGCAGGCTTCCCGCGGAGCAGGGAGCCCAGTGCAGGGCTCAATTCCAGGGCGCTGGGATCATGACCTGAGCTGAAGGCAGATGCTCAACGACTGAGCCACCCAGGCACCCATAAAATTCACCTTTTGTTGTTGTTGTTGTTAAAGATTTTACTTATTTATTTGAGAGAGAGAGAGAGAGAGCACAAGTAGGGGGAGTGGCAGGCAGAGGCAGAGGGAGAAGCAGGTTCGCCGCAGAGCAGCGGGAACCCGATGTGGGACTCAATCCCAGGACACCGGGATCATGA
>NW_027750043.1:0-303 GCF_054177405.1 Leptonychotes weddellii | reverse complement strand
CGCGGGCCTGCGGAGGGTGCGGCTCCGGGAAGAAGCACACGGCAGTGGTCATGGTCAGTGCGCGACCCCAGCACCCCACGCTCCCGTGGCGCTTAGAGAGCACAGAGGCGCGTACGTGACCGATAAGACAGAGGACGGACGACGAACAGCAGGGAATGAATCACTTGCCAGAAAGCAGTGAAAGGTGGACGTGGCCCAGGAGCACTGCTGGGAACATTCTAGAAATAGTTCTGGGCCCGGGCCTGCTGGATTCGATCGAGGGCCAGCAACCTCTGCTGTGCTGACGGGTGGTGGTGACCGTGG
>NW_027750042.1:0-303 GCF_054177405.1 Leptonychotes weddellii | reverse complement strand
CTAGATGATCTTGCCCCCTTTATTGTCTCTCTGACCTCATCTCCTCCTACTTGCCCTCCTGCTCTCTGCTCTGGTGATACTCTTTTTCCTGCAAAGGCCCACTCCCATCACAGGGCCTTTGCCCTGTTGTCACCTCAGCCTGGGAGGCTCTTCCCCCACATGTCCACATGACATGTTCCTTCGCCTTCTTCAGGTCTTTCTTCACAAACCACCTTCTCTTCAAGGTCTTCCCTGGTCCCCTAACTAAAATGCTCCTCACTGGCTCACACATTCTACTCTCTGGCAAGCTGTAGGTTTCGTTTC
>NW_027750041.1:0-303 GCF_054177405.1 Leptonychotes weddellii | reverse complement strand
ACATAATTTTCCCTTATCATACTGACCTTTTCTGATTTCAGTATCAATATTATGTTACAGTCACAAAGTGAGTTTAGAGATGTTCTTTTCCCTCATCTCAGGAGGAGATTATACAAGATTGGAATGATCTGTTCTTGAAAGACTGGTAGAATTTACTTCTAAAAACACCTAGACATTGGTGGTTTTTTTTGGGGGGGGGGAGATTTCAAATCATCTACTTCAATTTCCTTAACAATTTTGGTCTCTCTTCATTCCTACTATGGCATTTGTGTTTTTTTGTTTTTTTAAAGATTTTATTTATTT
>NW_027750040.1:0-303 GCF_054177405.1 Leptonychotes weddellii | reverse complement strand
GACAGAGAACAGGAGGGCGCCTGGGTGGCTCAGTTGGTTAAGCGACTGCCTTCAGCTCAGGTCATGATCCTGGAGTCCCGGGATCGAGTCCCGCATCGGGCTCCCTGCTCGGCAGGGAGTCTGCTTTGCCCTCTGACCCTCCCCCTCTCATGTGTGCTCTCTCTCTCTCATTCTGTCTCAAAAAAAAAAAAAAAAAAAAAGACAGAGAACAGGAAATTAGATGTTTTAAATTCAGAGATTTGTAAAACCGGAGAGGACTATAAGAACCAGGAAGAGACCATCTGATTTCCACACTTGGGGGAA
>NW_027750039.1:0-4408 GCF_054177405.1 Leptonychotes weddellii | reverse complement strand
CCTCACTTTCAATCTGGGGGTGTCTTTGGTTCTAAAATGAGTCTCTTGCAGACAGCATATCGATGGGTCTTGTTTTTTAATCCAGTCTGTTAGCCTGTGTCTTTTGATTGGGGCATTTAGCCCATTTACATTCAGGGTAACTATTGAAAGATAGGAATTTAGTGCCATTGTATTGCCTGTAAGGTGACTGTTACCGTATATTGTCTGTTTTGATCATTTTTATTAACTGCCATTTTGCATTATTATTCCTACCCTGTAGGAAGATTAAGTTTAAATTCATTTGTATGTGTGTGGGGGGGGAATAAGGTCCCTATTAGAGGTGTCTCCTCCTATCTGAAATACTCATTATTAGAATTATATGCCTAAGGCACAATGTTATGAGAAGGTGAAAAAGAAAAATTGATATAAGGGTATTTTGTTAACTCTCATGGAAGGAGATCCCAGAGGCATACATTGTATTCTCTTTCAGTGAGTAACACAACAGAAGTGATTGAACTAATCAAACTAACTACCAATTTGGAAGGCAGATAAACTGACCCTGAGATGATGAACCAAAGTATAAAAAATTAAAAACTAACTTCTTGAGTATTTCTAGAGCTTTTCCATTAGTGTATTTTTCCCTGTTTTTTCTCTTGAAAATTCCCATCCCTTTCCTATTTCTACATTAGAGTGCAGATAAATAGAAAAGCAACATAATTTTTACATTTGCAACTTTTAAACTTGTTTTTTTTAAAAATATTTTATGGATTTAATAACTATTTTAACTTTTTATTTCCAAAGTCAGGAAAATTATGCATTGACGTTCTTTATATTTGCAGTTTGTTACTTTTGTCCATCACAAATTATGGCAAAACAAGAAAAATTTGGGAAAAATCAACAATTTAATCAAAATTAATGTGTTTTCAAAAATACTTTAAAAATGTCCATCCATGAAAAATACATTATCTTGTTCTGTAATTCTTTAGTCCCTTGATTTTTAATTTTTCTATTGTTAGGAAATAGTTTTATGTGAAAATAGGGAATTCAAATCCCTTCAGGTAGAGACAGCCGAGAGGATAATATGAAGAATGTAAATGATTAATTATTTCTAAGAGGATCCCAAAGCACCAACAAGAAACACCTGATAATATAGGGAATAATGACCTTGGCAACAGACAAGACCTGGATTAAATATTGGCCCCTTGTAATTTGGACAAATCCAAGAACTTCAGTGAAACTCTATTTCCTCTTCTGTTAAATAAGGATGAGGACATTCAACTTAGTATAGTTATAAGAAAAAAAAATAATTGACACGTATCCAATAGCAGACTTGTAAGGAGTTGCTTGCCTTAACAACGTGATGCTCAGAAATTGTCATTTTTATCACTCAACTCCTTTTCCCTATTATCCTGACTTGCAGATAATTAGTGTTACTAGGTCAATCATGGAAAGAAAGAAAGAAAATATTCACCAAGTGTTTTTCAATATTCACCAAGTGTTTTTCAATTCACCAAGTGTTAACCTTTTCCGGGTAAAGATTAACAAAATCTCTAGTCCCATATCTCCTTATAACTGTGAGATGTAACTAACGTTTGCTATATTTGAGATAAAAACAGGATCCAAAAATAACACAGAATAATCTGTTTTATAAAATCTGCTGAAGAAGTACTTCTTTCAACAGAAACTTATATTAATTTTAAGAATGACACTCCTTAAGTATGTCTAAATCCACATGCCCATTCAATTCACATGGGTAGTCATTAAGGGTAAAGTTGCCATGTTCCCCCCAATAAACAAATTCTACATGATTATATACAAAAATAAGCTAGTTAAAATATTGTCTTCAAGTTTTGTCATCTTGCAATAGAATAATAAATTACTAAATTTTCAAATGAGCATATCTTATGTGATTGTGCTAAATTAAAATTGGCAATCATTAAATCATTAGCTATTTTCATTAAGTCACCTTAGTGACTACAATGTATTCGGCGTCCCATATGTGAAAGAATTATGTCTGCCCCAATAATTTTGCATTACACAGCATGATAAAAAGAAACAATAATAATTTGCAAAGTAGTAACAGTTGTAGTAATAAAGTGAACATACCTGAAAATAGCTGTTTTGTTGGAGCACTGAGTTGTGCTTGCTTTGAAACTCTGTAAGCAGTATCCGAACCTTGTGAATCCTTTCTGTTTGTGCAAAAGCCTGTTGTTTTTGATATTCCCTCAGGAGAGTTGTGAAAATCTAGAGCTTTTAGTACATCAACTGGAGCAGCTGAAAATAAGTGAAAAGTAAAAAAAAAAAAATGAACAAATAATCTAATATAAAACTGAGTATTTTTAACAGATAAAATAGTTGTTGTTCTACTTCTCAAATCTGTCACACTTGCCACTTTCCCTAATATTTGGGTGGGAGATTGAGGAATGGGACAGCAGATAAATTATAAACTATAAAATTCTCAAATACAAAATATCTCAAATCAAGAATAAAATTATGGAGCAACAAACAGAAGATATTCATGTGTGTGGGGTATATGTAGATTTAGAATCAAATATATTATATATATGTAATGTAATACATATTATACACAATATATAATTGAATATATGTGAAATTACAACCTGTCTGATGCATCTCAATTACAAATTATAGTCTTTAATCATTCTAAGTAATTGCATTATTTGGAATTAAAGTGAAAGCCAGCATCTGGACATATTCCATTAATTTCTAATAGAGTTATTATTCAACTATTCATAATCTTAAATAAAGATGATTTTGAAGGTTCAAATTCACAATGAATATTATACATAATTATTGTAAAATGTGCAATTAATAAGCCATATTGTATACACAAAGAAGTTAAAAGTTGTTAAAAAGAATAGGTAACAAAACATAACGCTCTTGTTTTGAGTGCTTTCCCATGTTAGCTATTTACAAATTATATATAAGCATATAGCACGTGTGAATAGTGTGTACTGTTTATGTATGTGTAGCTGTGCATGCGTATATGTATCTATGTATAATTTGTTTATTTTTACCCTCTAAATTTGCCAGAGAATCTTCATGGACGTTGCTTCATGCTTCATGATTCAGACTGGAAGTCTCTGGGGACTTTGGATAAAAATGTAATCTTTGGAGGGCGCCTGGGTGGCTCAGTTGGTTAAGCGACTGCCTTCGGCTCAGGTCATGATCCTGGAGTCCCTGGATCGAGTCCCGCATCGGGCTCCCTGCTCAGCAGGGAGTCTGCTTCTCCCTCTGACCCTCCCCCCTCTCGTGTGCTCTCTCTCATTCTCTCTCTCTCAAATAAATAAATAAAATCTTTAAAAAAAAATGTAATCTTTGGAGAAAAGTGTAATAAAGTGTAATCCCTTTGGATAAACTTGATGTTTTAAACAGCTTCATTGGAATATAATTCACTTGCCATGTAATCCACCCATTTAAAGTGTATAATTCATTGATTTTGGTATATTATACTATTCACTTTTTTAATTGTGGTATAATACAAACAACAAAAAATTTGCCTTTTTAACCATTTTATGTACAATGTAGCAGCATAATTACATTCACAATGCTGTGCAACCATCACCACTCTCTATTTCTAAGACATTTTCATCACCCGAAACAGAAACTGTAACCATTGAGCGATAACTCCCTATTCACCACCTCTGCCCAGGCTCTGAGAGCTAATAATATACTTTCTGTCTCATTTCTTGATTGGATCATTTGTTCTTTGGGTGTTGAGTTTAAGAAGTTCTTTATAGATTTTGGATACTAGCCCTTTATCTGATATGTCATTTGCAAATATGAACAGACATTTTTCCAAAGAAGACATCCAAATGGCCAACAGACACATGAAAAAGTGCTCAACATCGCTCGGCATCAGGGAAATCCAAATCAAAACCTCAATGAGATATCACCTCACACCAGCCAGAATGGCTAAAATTAACAAGTCAGGAAATGACAGATGTTGGCAGGGATACGGAGAAAGGGGAACCCTCCTACACTGTCGGTGGGAATGCAAGCTGGTGCAGCCACTCTGGAAAACAGTATGGAGGTTCCTCAAAAAGTTGAAAATAGAGCTACCATATGATCCAGCAATTGCACTACTGGGTATTTACCCCAAAGATACAAAGGTAGGGTTCCAAAGAGGTACGTGCACCCCGATGTTTATAGCAGCAATGTCCACAATAGCCAAGCTGTGGAAAAAGCCAAGATGTCCATTGACAGATGAATGGATAAAGAAGAAGTGGTATATATATACAATGGAATATTATGCAGCCATCAAAAGGAATGAGATCTTGCCATTTGCAACGACGTGGATGGAACTGCAGGTTGTCATGCTGAGCGAAATAAGTCAATCAGAGAAAGACATGTATCATATGACCTCACTGATATGAGGAATTCTTAATCTCAGGAAACAAACTGAGGG
>NW_027750038.1:0-303 GCF_054177405.1 Leptonychotes weddellii | reverse complement strand
TTCTCAGGCATCCTAACAGACATTTAATCCTCTCCACATATGCGCATCATCAGTGATGAAGATGGTGCTCACCAGCTTTGCCACTGAAAGTGTATACATTTTCCCTTTTTAATTAGCAATTATTTTGTCAGAGATGCTTTTGAACTACATGGGCATGCCCTTCTTCAACAAACGTCTAATTTATTCTATTATTTCAATACAAAATCATTGTTTCCTATTTTATTGAGTTAAAACTTATTTAATATTTATTTTGATGCCAAAAATCTTCCAGATTTGGCCAGTAGAGGGGCTTTTTTTTTTTTT
>NW_027750037.1:0-303 GCF_054177405.1 Leptonychotes weddellii | reverse complement strand
TAATTAAGACTATTTGCCAAGTCTCCATATATGAGGTTGTGGATTACCACAGATCTTCTCAAGTAGGACTTACTAACAGGCCCAGCTTTCATACGGTTCTTCATCTGATAAAGAAAAGGACTTGGAATTTATTATCCTGTAGCAAAGTGTATTTCCTAAACTATGTTTTTTCTTATTGTAACAGATAACAATTTGAGGTATCACAGCATCTGCTCACACTAGGAAGTCTAGGGGAGAGGAGATTACAGTTATCCAGCTTGGATGTGACAGGCTGTGATGCTGGGAATGGAAAGGAAATATCAG
>NW_027750036.1:0-303 GCF_054177405.1 Leptonychotes weddellii | reverse complement strand
GATTTGATTGTTTCTTGCTTAAAAAGCTGATTTTATTTGATATAACATTAATACACATTTTAAACATTCCAAGATAGGCCTCATTTCCTTTCTTTAAAAAAAAGAAAAAAGATTTTATTTATTTATTTGAGAGAGAGAGAGTGAGCATACGTCTTTGAACACAGGGAGAGGTACCGGGAGAAAGGGAGAGAGAGAGAGAAAAGTAGACTCCCCACCAAGCACAGAGCCAGACTAGGGGCTCCATCCCATGACTCCTGAGATCATGACCTGAGCTGAAATCAAGAGATGGTTGCTGAAGCACTG
>NW_027750035.1:0-303 GCF_054177405.1 Leptonychotes weddellii | reverse complement strand
ACACACACACACACACACACACATACACACACACACACACATCCCAGGACCTAAAGCATTCCCTCTCCAGGTTTCTTGGTTTGTGTTCTCTCTCCACCTGCATAAAGTCTGAGTGCCCTGTCCCAGGAGATATAACACCATCTTTTATCAGTCATCCCCTACTGTCACCAAAACAATTTATCTGGAAGAATCAGGTGCAAGAGGGGAAAAAGCATTTTCATGAAAACTAACTGGAATTAAGTTGGAATCCTCCCTGAGGACTTCTTCTATCCAGGATTCCATCCAGACAGAGTGCCACCCATT
>NW_027750034.1:0-303 GCF_054177405.1 Leptonychotes weddellii | reverse complement strand
ACTCTGTTTCCCACATTTGTGTCCTTAACCTAGTCTCAGCTCAGGCGGCTGGGTCTAGGTACAGTGAAAATAGTGTACCTAAAAGGGCATTGGGATTGCAAAACGCCTCTTAAATGGGGAAGGAGAAGGTTTTTAAAAGTCCCTCCTAGGGGTGCCTGGGTGGCTCAGTCGGTTGGGCAACCGATCCTTGATTTCAGCTTGGGTCATGATCTCAGGGTCTGGAGACCGAGCCCCACCTCCAACTCTAAGCTGGGCGTGGAGCCTGCTGAAGATTCTCCTCTCTCTCCCCTCCTCTGCGCCCCA
>NW_027750033.1:0-303 GCF_054177405.1 Leptonychotes weddellii | reverse complement strand
CCCTCCGATTTCCCCCACTTCATTCTTCCCCTCCCGCTACCTTCTTCTTCTTCTTTTTTTTTTTTCTTAACATATATTGCATTATTTGTTTCAGAGGTACAGACCTGAGATTCAACAGTCTTGCACAATTCACAGCGCTTACCAGAGCACATACCCTCCCCAGTGTCTATCACCCAGTCACCCCATCCCTCCCACCCCACCCCCCACTCCAGCAACCCTCAGTTTGTTTCCTGCAATTAAGAATTCCTCATATCAGTGAGATCATATGATACATGTCTTTCTCTGTTTGACTTATTTCACTCA
>NW_027750032.1:0-303 GCF_054177405.1 Leptonychotes weddellii | reverse complement strand
ACAGGATCAGAGGACCTGGGGGTTGAATTGTGACCTTGCCACTACATGGCTGTGAGACCTCAGGCAAGTCACTTGGCCTCTTGGTACCCTGAGTTCCTCATGTGAAGTAGGGGATAATAGTACTTGCCTGGTAGGGCTTTGGCAAATGGAATTATAGATGGAAAAGTAATTTTGAGAGAACTGTTTTCCAATTCTTACCTGCCAGTTACTCCTGGGTGAGCCCTGCAGGCTGCACTGAGTGTCAGAGCCCTCATGTCAGCGGGGCAGGGGGCTAGTGTGGGGGGGTGGCAAATCTGTGGGTCC
>NW_027750031.1:0-303 GCF_054177405.1 Leptonychotes weddellii | reverse complement strand
TCTGCTGGTGGCGCCTGGGTGGCTCAGTCGTTAAGTGGCTGCCTTCGGCTCAGGTCATGATCCGAGGGTCGTGGGATCGAGCCCTGCATCGGGCTCCCTGCTCTGCAGGAAGCCTGCTTCTCCCTCTCTCACTCCCCCTGCTTGTGTTCCCTCTCTCGCTGTGTCTCTGTGAAATAAGTAAACAAAATCTTTAAAAAAAAATAAATAAATAAATAATGGATTCTGCTGCTTAAAAAGTTTGAAAACCACTGTTATAAGGCTTTTCCCTGAAAGGAGGAGAATGAATACACACACACACACACA
>NW_027750030.1:0-303 GCF_054177405.1 Leptonychotes weddellii | reverse complement strand
TAAAAATCTAAGGATGACCTCCATGTGGTTCTTAGAAAACAAAAACAGGGTTCTAGTAAAGATGAATTCTTTGCAGCAGAGGGAAGTATATTTGGGGCATAGGTCCTGAGAAATCATTTTTCTCATCCTTCTTCTCCTTTGTCTGAGGGGAGCTCAGGGGTTTCTCTGAGCTCCCTCCTGTGGGGACAAGGGGCCAGACAGGAGGGGGTGGGTCAAGCCGTGGGGGCAGGGAGGTCCCCAAATGCTCACAGAAGCCCTACATCAGGGTCTGGGGCTCCTTCTTGGGCCCCTGTTCAGGCTGCT
>NW_027750029.1:0-303 GCF_054177405.1 Leptonychotes weddellii | reverse complement strand
TATATATTTACAGAGTGGTTGAGATTCCTTTTATACAATTCTTTAGATGGGGTTCAGTGGCTGAAAACTCTATAATGAGGCATATGGTCATAGAAGATAGAAGACATCATGACTTTCAATGATTTTTCTCTTTCTCTTAAATTTATTTTTATTTGGGAAGAGAAAAAAGTCCATTTTCATTTATTGTATCTAAGATTCTACATATCACTGGAAATTCAACCCCAAGAATATATTGACAGAAGTGAAGCTCTAGCATATGTACAATAACAGCATGAGGAAAATCTGACTCTACATTTTAATTTT
>NW_027750028.1:0-4409 GCF_054177405.1 Leptonychotes weddellii | reverse complement strand
GGATATATGAATGATGTTATCAACATCCTGCTCTGTGTGAGGACTTAAGTCATATGTACCCTGCCAACCCCCACTCTTTCCAATAGAGTTTTTATCACTATTTTTAGTCCTTGTAACTTCAGGTTTTATGTTTTGTTCTGTCTAAGTTCCAAGTTTGTCAGATATGGCTACTCTGGCACTTACTCTCCCCTTTGCCTCATTCTCCTACCTCCCTACTTCCCTGATCTGTGATTTTAGTTTTTTTTTTTAAAGATTTTACTTATTCATTTGAGACACAGAGATACAGAGAGAGAGAGAGAGAGAGAAAGCATGAGCAGGGAGAGAGGCAGAGGGAGAGGGAGAAGCAGGCTCCTCACTGAGCCAGGAGCCCAATGTGGGGCTCGATCCCGGGACTCCTGGAATCATGACCTGAGCCAAAGGCAGTCGCTTAATCATCTGAGCCACCCAGGTGCCCTTAAAAGATTTTATTTATTTATTTATTAGAGAGAGAGTGCAAGGTGGAGGGAGAGGGAGAGAAAGAATCTCAAGCAGACTCCACGCTGGGCGCGGAGGCCAAGGCAGGGCTCAGTCCCACGACCCTAAGATCATGACCTGAGCTGAATTCAAGAGTCAGATGCTTAACCAACTGAGCCACACAGGTGCCCCTATTTTATTTTATTTTTTTAAGTAAACTCTACACACAACATGGGGCTCAAACTCATGACCCCAAGATCAAGAGTCACACGCTCCACTGACTGAGCTAGGCAGGAGCCCCTAAAAGTAGTTGAATACAAGAAAGTCAAAGGCTGCCTAAGAAAGGAAATGTAACCACAGTAAACTGCTTGGTTGTGCAGGTAAAAATGTTTATATAGTCCTAGTCATATGAGCAATATTTATTGACTTTTCGACTTTGAAAACCAACCTACAGACTCAGCAAGGACGACCCTTGTGGTTACAGAACAAAACATAAGCACTATCCAGTTTGATGGCGTAAAACTAAAATCACAGAGGGTGCTAAGGGACGTTTTGGAAGCCAAAGCCACAAAACTGGTGGGCATGGGTCTAGCACTTTAAAGCTATTAAGAGTGATTGCCACCTAACTCAAAGACTCATGTGTTAGGATAAGTTGGTCACTTGGTCACAGAACAGGTTAGACTGACCATAGGTTACCTGTTAACCTCAAAAAAATGTCTGTGTAATGAGGCACTTTGTAAACCACCACAAAACCACCAACCCTGGGGCACATCCCTCCTACATATTAGTTTGGCTCTGAAACCCAAGGCTTAGCTAAAGCTGTTAATGTGCATTTAAGAATAACTGAATGAGGTTTCCCTTTTGCCTCGTTCTATGTCTTGAGAGCTTGGCTTCATGAAAAGTAAGGATATTCCCTCTGGTCTCTGTCAACTGGGGGATGCATATACTGGTGTATCTGGTGCATAGCCATATGCTGTGGATCTGATAAGCAGAATTTTCTTTGTCCAACTGTACCAGCTTTCAAGGGAATTTGTCGTAAGGGGTCCTGGTCCATAAGGGGCCTTTGTTGTCTCAACATCTGTTGTCACTAATTTTGCTGGACAGAAATGTGAGTGTACTCCATTTGCAGCTAGATCTTTTTTCAGGTTAACTTTGGGAGTGAACTTTTTGGATTTGTAAGGGCTGCATTTTTTGTACTCTCCTTTGGAAACACCTCTTGAGTTCATGGTTAGGTCATAAAAAGGCTTACTGGTTTGAGTTGCTATTGAAATTAATTTAAGATCCTACTTGTCAATAGCCAGATGATGGAGCCTCTGAATTGGCTATATTTAAAGGAAAAAAAAAATTGGTTTGGGGCATCTGGGTGGTTCAGTCGTTAAGTGTCTGCCTTCAGCTCAGGTCGTGATCTCAGGGTCCTGGAATCGAGCCCCGCATCGGGCTCCCTGCTCAGCGGGGAGCCTGCTTCTCCCTCTCCCACTCCCCCTGCTTGTGTTCTGTCTCTCGCTGTGTCTCTCTCTCTCTGTCAAATAAATAAAATCTTTAAAAAATAAAAAAATAATAATAAATAAAAAAAAAAGAAAAAAAATTGGTTTAGAGAGCTCTCATCCTAAATAATTATCTTATTGGCACCTATACAAAGACCAAATTAAAAAGAGGACACACACAAAAAATTATAATGGTTAGCCTTAGGAACTCCCTTAACAAGATGAAAGAACACAAATTAGACTTAAAACAAAAATTAAATCCAATGTGAATTCCTCTTCTTAAAATCTGGCCCTGTCTGCCTATTTTAACTTCCTTTTTCCTACAAGATTTACAGAGAGCACTCTGGCCTGATCTCCAGACCCATGATACATAGGTTACTCACGTAACTGCTGAAAGTCAGGAAGTGAATTTAGCAGAAGCACCTGGGACAGGGAATAGGGCTTGGTTTGCTGGGCTCCACAACCAGGCTCTGCCAGCATCAGGCTTTCCTACCAATGTCCTTTGCAGGTATATTCTAGAATCCCATCCAAAGAATTCATGTTCCCAAGATGGCAGAAAATAAAATTTCACGTTATCCCTTCCTTCGCAAATCCAGACCTGTTCAGTTTTTGATCCTTTCACCCCAGGGATAATTATTGCCTTCTTGCTTGCCTAGTTTTGTGTCCTAAGAACTTGGTTTGGCTTTCTGCCTGCCTGGGACATACAGGTTTTGGGTTCTTTCTTTTGGCTTCCTTTGGGAGTGACTCTGGATCTTGGGAAGGTAATATCCTTTGCACCCTCTTTGGGGGCCCCTCTTACATCCAAGGGGGGGATTTGTTTAATAATGCCAGAAATATTTACTGTTTGTTCTGGCTGAAAACTGACACGATACAGGCATACCTTGGAGATACTGCAGGTTTGATTCTAGATCGCCACAATAAACAAATATCACAATACAGTCAAATGGATTTTTTCGCTTCCCAGTGAATGTAAAAGTTATGTTTACACTATACTTCAGTATATTAAATGTGCATTATGTCTAAAAAAACCAATGTACATACCCAATTAAAAATATTTTATTGCTAAAAAATGTTAACCATCATCTGAGCTTTCGAGGAGTCATAATCTTATTGTTGGTGAAGGGTCTTGACTCGATGTTGATGGCCACTGACTGATCAGGGTGGTGGTTGTCCAAGGCTGAGGGGGCTGTGGCAACTTCTTAAAATAAGACAACAATGAAGTTTGCCACATTGATTGACTCTCCCTTTCACAAACCATTTTTCTGTAGCATGAGATGCTGTTTGGTAACATTTTACCCACAGTAGAAATTATTTCAAAACCATAATCAACTCAAACCCTGACACTGCCTTATCAACTAAGTTCATGTCATATTCTAAATCCTTGTTGTTATTTCAACAATCTTCACAGCATCTCCAACAGGAGCAGATCTCACAAAACCACTTTCTTTGTCATCCATAAGAAGCAACTCCTCATCCATTCAACTTTTATCAGGAGATCACAGCAATTTAGTCTTGTCTTCAGGCTCCGATTCTCTTGTTTTTTCCACCACATCTGCAGTTACTTCCTCCCCTGAAGTCTTGAACCCTCGAGGTCATGAGGACTGCAGTCAATTTCTTCCAAACTCCAGTTCATATTGATATTTTAACGCTTCCCATGAATCACAAACTTTTTTTTTTTTTTAAGATTTTATGTATTTATTTGACAGAGAGAGAGAGAGCGAGCGCACAAGCAGGGGGATCAGGAGAGGGAGAAGCCTGATGTGGGGCTCGATCCCAAGACCCCAGAATCATGACCTGAGCCGAAGGCCGATGCTTAATCAACTGAGCCATCCAGGCACCCCAAAAATCACAAATGTTCTTTTTTTTTTTTTTTTAAGATCTTTATTTGACAGAGAAAAAGACAGCCAGAGAGGGAACACAAGCAGAGCAGGGAGCCCGATGCGGGGCTCGATCCTAGGACCCTGGGATCATGACCTGAGCCAAAGGCAGACATTTAACGACTGAGCCACCCAGGCGCCCCACAGATGTTCTTAATGGCATCTAGAATGGTGAATCCTTTCCAGGAAGTTTTCAGTTGACTTTGCCCAGACCCACCAGGTCCACTATCTATAGCAGCTGTATCTTTACACAGTGTATTTCCTAAATAAGAAGACTTGAAAGTTGAAATCACTCCCCAATCCCTGAGCTGCAGAATGGATGTTGTGGTGGCAGGCATGAAAACAACATTAATCTCATACAGCTCCATTGGAGCTCTTGGATGACCAGGTACATTATCAATGAGTGGTTATATTTTGAAAGGAATCTTTTTTGTCTGAGCAGCAGGTCTCAACAGTGGGCTTAAAATATTCAGTAAACCATGTTATAAACAGATGTGCTGTCATCCAGGTTTTGTTGTTCCATTTATAAAGCACAGGCAGAGTAGATTTAGCATAATTCTTAAGGGCTCTAGGATTTTCAGAAAGTAAATGAGCA
>NW_027750027.1:0-303 GCF_054177405.1 Leptonychotes weddellii | reverse complement strand
TGGATCTGCGATTTTACCAACATGCTTTAAATGTGTTGCCTGTTGCCAATAACGTCGACACAAAGGAGCCCGTTTTCTGGACCGCGTGCCTGCCCAACTGCTCAGTGTCTTTCTGATCTGGGAGAGGCAGGCCCTGGTGTGCACAGGGTTGGAGGGACACGGCTACTCCGCGTGTGGCCAAGGTTGTCCGATGAGCTGCCCCGCGTGGCTCCCACCCAGAGAGCGGGGGACAGCGTCAGGCTGCATGGGCGCCTTCTGCACCCAGAATTTTGCAGGAGGCTCTGCTTTCTCATATCCCACAGC
>NW_027750026.1:0-303 GCF_054177405.1 Leptonychotes weddellii | reverse complement strand
CCAGGTGTCCCTATTTCCCAGATACTTTTGTAGGTATTCATAAGATTAAGTAGATAATGCTTATAAATAGATATTTTGAAGTGTTCTGTGATTTATTTTACTTAAATATCACTATCATGAACATTTTCTATTTCCATTGTTTCCTCATCCTTTAAAAAATAGAATTTTTTTTCTGATTACAAAAGTAATAAATTTTTTTTAAAGTATTATTTTTAATGACTGTGTAATATTCTATCATATAGACACCATTATTTATTTAATAGTTAACATGTTATTTCCACTATTTTGTTATTATGAACAATC
>NW_027750025.1:0-303 GCF_054177405.1 Leptonychotes weddellii | reverse complement strand
GGCTGGAGCACTGCCTCTCCCACCAGCTGCCTGCAAGCACGGAGGCACCGAGTCCAGAACTCGGTGGTCAGAGTGGGACCAGCCCGGCAGCCCATCCCCGCTCCGCCATTCTTTAGCTGCGTGGCCACAAGCAAACCTCAGTTCCCTCATCTGAAAAATGCGGATAAAAATGGGATCGATCCCATGGGATAGTGATTCCATAACAACGAGACGAGGAGTGTGAAAGTAAATGTTAGCTGATAGTATTATTTATGCTGCACGCGCCACCACCATCACCAGCATCACCAGCATCACCACCATCAC
>NW_027750024.1:0-303 GCF_054177405.1 Leptonychotes weddellii | reverse complement strand
CCTTGCTCAAGATTGCTTTGCTGAGTTGGGCTCCCTGCTCAGTGGGGAGTCTGCTGGTCTCCCTCTCCCTCTACCCTTCCCCCGCTCTCTCTCTCTTTCTCCCTCCTCTCTCTTAAATAAATGAATAAATCCTTTTTAAATAAAGACATTTGTTTTATGGGGACATTACAAAAAGTCTTCATGTTTTGAAATGGCTGCTGTTCTTCTCTGGTAGGTATGGACCATGAAGGTAAAATCCTAACTCCAATCTTTCTTGTGAGACTGAGAGTAAATGAATATTCCTTTTGTGTCTCTGGCTCCTAG
>NW_027750023.1:0-303 GCF_054177405.1 Leptonychotes weddellii | reverse complement strand
TTTTTGGAAATCTTATGAGGTTTTTTGGGAAATCTTACGTGGTTTTTTGGGAAATCTCACAAGGTTTTTCAGGAAATCTCACGAGGCTTGGTGGGATATCTGCCGATGTGGCGGTATATCTCACGAGGTATAGCGGGATAGCTCACGATATTTGTTGGGATACCTCCCCAGGTTTTGCGGTTTACTCCCCAGGTTTCGTTGGAAATCTCCCCCCCTTTTGGTCAGAAATCTCACCAGGTATGGCGGTAAATGGCACCATGTTTGCCTGGAAATCTCGCCACGTTTACTGGAATTCTCATCTGA
>NW_027750022.1:0-303 GCF_054177405.1 Leptonychotes weddellii | reverse complement strand
TTTAAAAGGACAGCAATTGTGACAATGACAGAGATGATCAGTGCCCAGATCTGCGCCTTTACAGTGTGCCAAGCAGGATGCTAGGCATCACTTAGTTTACCCCGCACAACACGCTAAGGGGTGGGGATGATGGGGCCCACTCACAGACGAGGAAGCTCAGAGAGCTCAAGGCACTAACCCCAGGTCACACAGCCAATCAGGGCAGAGCTGGGGCTCCATCCCCACACAGTACGCACTTGGTGCATGGTGGCTGATGCTAATTTGAGGAGCATTTTTTTCCAAGGGGGCCAGCCCTATCCCTCA
>NW_027750021.1:0-303 GCF_054177405.1 Leptonychotes weddellii | reverse complement strand
GCCTTCAACTCCTGGCCATTAGAACAGGGGGAGTTGAGGGTGATGGGATAAGGATGGGGGTGGGGGGATGGCTTGCAGGAGGGACTTTGGTGAGGATGCAGGTGATTTGGTGTGACTGTGGAGCCAGGTGGGGCTCCGGCCCTGCGGTCTCTGGGAGCACTCGCTTGGAGATAGGTCGGCCATTTCTTGTCCTTGTTCAGCCAGGCTCCCTAATTTCTAACATCCAGATATAAAATGGGTTTGGCTGAGGTTTGTCTGGAGATGCCGGCCCCCGCTCCTGGTTGCAGTGGCCCAGCTCATTGC
>NW_027750020.1:0-303 GCF_054177405.1 Leptonychotes weddellii | reverse complement strand
AGTGGGACACGGACCACTTCTGGACACATATTTGATCCTCACTCTCTCATTTCCCTTTATTCAGTCCAGATTATGGAGAGAACAAGGAGTTTATGTACATCATCAGAGACGCTAAATGGAAGGACTCGTGCCTGAATCATTACATGAAAACTGCTTGACAAACCTTTCACTGCACTGCTTTGAGTAAGCATAAGCCTTTTTTTTTTTTTTTTTTTTTTAATTAATTCTTATTAGTATTCTGTATGTGTATATATTCCCAGTTGTCTTCTAAGTGCTTTACATGGATTCATTCATTCACTCCTC
>NW_027750019.1:0-303 GCF_054177405.1 Leptonychotes weddellii | reverse complement strand
GTAAAAATAGTGACCATCCCAGGCTGTCTTCTGTCAGCTCCCCATCATCACCATCACTTCTGGAAGCACAATTCCCAGAGCCCCCTT
Source organism: Leptonychotes weddellii (assembly GCF_054177405.1). Lineage (NCBI taxonomy): Eukaryota > Metazoa > Chordata > Mammalia > Carnivora > Phocidae > Leptonychotes > Leptonychotes weddellii. The sequence goes on along the minus strand of NW_027750019.1, from coordinate 216 downwards.
TCCTCTGTGGTTTCCTATGGAGTTGCTCACGGAGGCATCTTACCTTAGATTTGGAAGTCAGAAGGGGAGGATTCAATGCCATCCATCAGCACCTGCAGGCAGATGCGTGATAAGTGGAGGACCGGAGAATCACCTGGTGAAGGGCTGCAGAGGCAAGACAGGCCTGAGGACCACGTGATTAGGCAGCCTGTCTATCCAATGGTATATGCTCTCTGA
>NW_027750018.1:0-303 GCF_054177405.1 Leptonychotes weddellii | reverse complement strand
CTTAATTCACTGTGATCAAAGAATATATTCTGAATGATTTCAAGCATTTTAAATCAATTGCAGCTTGCTTTATGACCCAGAATATCACCAATTTCAATAACTGTCCCATAGGCAACTGAAAATAACTTGAATCCTCTCCTTGTTGTGTGCAGTGTGATTTTCCACATATGTCAATCATGTCAACTCTGTTAATTTTTGTTGTTGTTCTAGTCATCCATATCCTTACTGATTTTTTTGTCTACCTCTGTTTTAGTCCAAGCTATTGAAAGAGGTTATGAAAATTTCTTCCTTCATTGTAAATTC
>NW_027750017.1:0-4409 GCF_054177405.1 Leptonychotes weddellii | reverse complement strand
TTTGCACTCACTCACTCATTCATTCATTCATTCAAGAAGCCTTTACCAGGTATGGACTAAGTGTCTGACACGGGGCTAATATTGGGGGTACCAAAAATAATAATCATGGCAATTCAGGCACTGTCTTTGAAGAGTCAGAGTTTATCAGAGAGATGATAGGCCACCGACCATCCATTTGCCTAGGACTAGGGGGTGGGGTTCCCTGGATGTGGGACTTTTTTTTTTTAATTATTTTTTTATTATTATGTTCAATTAGCATATAGGACATCATTCATTTTTGATGTAGTGTTCAGCAATTCATTAGTTGCATATAACACCCAGTGTTCATCACCACATGTGCCCTCCTTAATACCCATCACCCGGTTACCCCATCCCCCCACCCCCCTCCCTTCTGTAACCTTCAGTTTGGTTCCCAGAGTCCAGAGTCTCTAATGGTTTGTCTCCCTCTCTGATTTCTTCCCATTCAGTTTTCCCTCCCTTTCCCTATGATCCTCTGTGCTATTTCTTATGTTCCACGTATCAGTGAGATCGTATGATAATTGTCTTTCTCTGCTTGACTTACTTCACTTAGCATAATCCCCTCCAGTTCCATCCATGTTGATGCAAATGGTAGGTATTCATCGTTTCTGATGGCTGAGTAATATTCCATTGTATATATGGACCACATCTTCTTTATCCTTTCATCTGTTGAAGGACATCTCAGCTCTTTCCACAGTTTGGCTATTGTGGACATTGCTGCTATGAACATAGGGGTGCATGTGGCCCTTCTTTTCACTACATCTGTATCTTTGGGGTAAATACACAGTAGTGTAATTGCTGGGTCATAGAGTAGCTCTATTTTTAACATCTTGAGGAACCTCCACACTGTTTTCCAGAGTGGCTGCACCAGCTTGTGTTCCCACCAACAGTGTAAGAGGGTTCCTTTTCCTCCCCTGGATGTGATACTTTTAACTAAAACTGGGAGAGTCTTGGGCAGTAGAGAAGTAAAATTAAAAAAAAAAAAAAAAAATATATATATATATATCTATCTTTTATCTTCAAGCTCATAGAGGTTAGGAGTCCAGATAGGGACACCATGCTTAGTTAAATCTGAGTCTCAGATATAAAACAAATAATTTTTTAGGGTAAGTGTATTTTGTCTAAATTCCCCCAATCCATCTTGTAGCCCTAATACCTAATAGAGGGTGCATTCTCATTTTCAACTTGAAGCTCATCTAATGGAGAGATAGCAACTCCTCCCCCCCACCCCCACATAAAAAGAGCTGTGTCAGCTGAGATATAATGGGGTTCATTCTCTTGGTAACAGGCACATCAAATAAGCTACGCGTACCTCTGTTGGACAGAGATATAAACCGAGTGAAATCGTTGCTTGTTAACATTTTTGGTGGTTTTTTGTTTTTTTTCTTTTTTTCCTACCAACAATTGCCATACGGCCAAACTTTAGTAATTTGCACTGATGAGCGGGAGAAACACCCCAACCCAGCATATTATTCTGATAATGGTGAATTATAGAATGGCATACCAACACAAAGGAAGAACTAGCAGTTGAGGCACATCTAGCAAAATTTGGGAGAAATTCAGAAAACATTATTTTTGGCTCCTTGTCAAGTAATGACTGTTTATAATTCATGACATTTTAAATTAAAACTCGACCAAGGAACGCACAAATAATTGGTGATTATTTCAGATTTGGGGTCTGTCTCTCGCATCTATTTTCATTTCAGCTGCGGGTGTCTCTCAGAGGACCTGTGTGGGGGTACACCGTCAGAGGAGGCGAGGGCCCTGAGAAGCTAAATGACCTTCGATGAAGATCGGATAATGTTATGAAATAGGTTTTTGTGGTAGTTTGCTAACAATCTCTCATCCTTTGCATGTCTTCTTATGTATTTGACTTTGTTCCTTGACCCTTTCAGAAAGCAGGGAGTCTGTCGACCTACCCTTGGAACAACTGTGAGTTGATTTCACCAGCAGAAAAATGATGTTGGGTGGATTCCAGAGATTAGACCTCAAGGTGCCTGGTGGCTTCTGGCTCTTCCATCCACCCTTGTGGCTGAGCTGTCAAAAATGCCTGGTCTGAGGGGTGCCTGGGTGGCTCAGTGGGTTAAGCCTCCTGACTCTTGATTTCAACTCAGTCATGATCTCAAGGAGGTGAGATCAAGCCCTGCAATGGCCTCCATGCTGGATGTGCAGCCGGCTTGGGATTCTCCCTCACCCTCTGCTTCTCTCCTGCCACCTCCCCCCACCCCTGCTCACATGCACACACGCTCTCTCTCAAAAAAAAAAAAAAAAAAAAAAAGGCTGGTCTGAAAATGGATAGGCCTGCAGCCAAGAACTTGCTGGCCAGGAAACCTACAATGGCAGGGCTCAACACACCTCCCCAGTGATGTGCTAAGGAACGAAGTGAATGAGGTTGACTCAGAAGTTCAGGCTAGAGGTGGAAACATTACCCACCCAAAGGAAGACCAGCCTCCCAACTGGTCTTATTGTCTCCAGCCCAGTGAGCTTTCTCAAGTGTGATGTTGATCATGCTCCTCCCTTGCCTAAGAAGTTTCAATAACCAGGGCTTAGGGCAAGAGTTCAGGTGGAATCTCACAAAAATATAGCTAAATACAGTACAAGTATAAAGCAGTTTAACAAACTGATGAACAGAAGATATCCTGGGAAATGTAGGCCTTTATGTTGACAAAATAGCACCACAACATGTAAAGTTATGGTTTTTTTATATGAATGAAGGCAGGGGCGCCTGGGGGGCTCAGTCGGTGGAGCATCTGACTCTTAATCTCAGCTCAGGTCTTGATCTCAGGGTCCTGAGTTGGGACCCCGCATTGGGTTCTGCAATTGGTGGGGAACCTACTTAAAAGAAGAAAAGAAAAAAATATATATATATATATGAATGAAAACAGAAAAATAGTACAACAACTAAATCTTATTATTGTGCATGTCTGGGTATTCTAATACAGTCTGATTATGTTAGGATGATTAAGACAATAAGGACACAAAATATATAGCTTATTATATATTCTATAGTATTCATCTTAGCAAAATCATTACTTATGTTTTTTTATTTTTTTCTTTTTCTTTTTCTTTTTTAAAGATTTTATTTATTTATTTGACACAGAGAGAGAGACAGCGAGAGAGGGAACACAAGTAGGGGGAGTCGCCGGGCAGGGAGCCCGATGAATGACCTGAGCTTCGCGAAGGCAGATGCTTAACCGACTGAGCCACCCAGGCGTCCCACTACTTATGGTTTTTTTTTAAGATTTTACTTATTTATTTGTCAGAGAGAGAAAGAGAGAGAGGGAGAGAGAGAATGAGTGGGGGAGGGGCAAAATGAGAGGGAGAAGCAGACTCCCCGTTGAGCAGGGAGCCCGATGCGGGACTCGATCACAGGACTCTGGGATCATGACCTGAGCCGAAGGCAGATGCTTCACGGACTGAGCCACCCAGGCATTCCACTAATTATGTTTTTAATGAAGATTTTCATATAATTTATGTTCTAGTGATAGTAAAGAATTGATCTAAAGAATTGAAAATCTTAAAAACGTTCAAAATTAATGTTGGATATATTTTTATCCGAGATATATGGTAAAGTAAATGTCGAAAATGAAAAATGAAGATCATTTTTCAAATGTCTGTTCAAAAAGGACTTTTGTCCAAAAAGGTCAAAGTTATCTGTAAAATTAAAAGGCAAGAGCCAAATTATAATGAAAAAATACCAAAATAAGACATTTTAAAATAAGGTCTCCTCCCTCATGGACCAATTGTGCTATCAGGTGCTGCAGGATGAAAAGCTACCAGGAGAAAAAGCAAGTCACAGCGTTGAAAGCCCCAATCCTGTTAGACACTGGGAGGGAGGTCCAGATGGCCCAGGTGAGCACAGGTGTGCCCGAGGTGAACCCAATCCCCAGAGGACCCATCAGCTGAATGCCCCCTTGTGAGAGAGCCCAGTCAAGATGCGCAAAAGTACCAACTGGTCAAAACACAGAATCCTAAGAAACGATAACTCATTATTAGAAATCTGAGGTAGTATTATTTCTATTTACAAACATGGAAGGAAAACAAACAAACAAAAAAATGACTTGCCCAGTATAATACCGTCACTGCCTGCAGGAGCTATGGTTTTAAACAAAGTTGCCCTAATCTCTTTTCCTTCCCTGCTATGTCTTAGAAAACTGCAGGGAATCTTCAGGAAATTGAGGAAAACTGTAATTGGACCTGAATTATTGCTTTGGCCCATAGATTTTATCTGTCAGGTAAAGTTAATCCTCATTTTTAGATGCTCTACTATGCAGAGTAGCAAAAAATTAAGGGCAAAGTTTTTTTTTTTTTTTATTCTTATGTTAATCCCCATACATTACATCATTAGTTTTAGATGAAGTGTTCCATGATTCATTGTTTGTGCATAACAC
>NW_027750016.1:0-303 GCF_054177405.1 Leptonychotes weddellii | reverse complement strand
CCCAGAGACTGGAGACCTCTCACCGAGGGTGAGCTCCGGCAGCTGGAGCGTGTCCTCAACCTCCTCCCTCCGAGCATCGGGACGGCCACCTACCAGGTGACCTGCTCTGGGTGGGCGCTGGGCCGTAAGTCCACCAGAGCCAGCAAGGGCATCTGACCTGCGGCAGCCGCCAGCACAGTCAGATGAGCGTGAACCTGCTCACAGACGGACCAACGGTGCCAACCATCCTGGGGATGGAGGACGTCCCATTTCTGTATGATTTTTAACCAAAGGTGAGAAGAGGAAAAGTCCCTGTGGTCTCGG
>NW_027750015.1:0-303 GCF_054177405.1 Leptonychotes weddellii | reverse complement strand
AGATGAAGTGATAGGGCTAAATCCTTCTCTCTGTGTTGTCTCTGAACCATTCCTGTCGTCCATTCTGTATTATTGTCATGTCATGAGAACAACTGTCGTTCTTTGTGTTTCCACCATATGTGTAGATTGAGCTCTTTAAGGATTTCTCAGAGAACAAGTGATCACTTGCTACAGGCAAGGCTCTGTGAGGTGCAGGCACAGATAGGCAGTACTCTCTGGGAATTTGCAACCACACTGAAGAGGTAAAAAGCAAATGTGTTATTATTTTTTTCAATCTGAGTGTAATGCAAAATGAACTGTAGC
>NW_027750014.1:0-303 GCF_054177405.1 Leptonychotes weddellii | reverse complement strand
AGATGAAGTGATAGGGCTAAATCCTTCTCTCTGTGTTGTCTCTGAACCATTCCTGTCGTCCATTCTGTATTATTGTCATGTCATGCGAACAACTGTCGTTCTTCGTGTTTCCACCATATGTGTAGATTGAGCTCTTTAAGGATTTCTCAGAGAACAAGTGATCACTTGCTACAGGCAAGGCTCTGTGAGGTGCAGGCACGGATAGGCAGTACTCTCTGGGAATTTGCAACCACACTGAAGAGGTAAAAAGCAAATGTGTTATTATTTTTTTCAATCTGAGTGTAATGCAAAATGAACTGTAGC
>NW_027750013.1:0-303 GCF_054177405.1 Leptonychotes weddellii | reverse complement strand
CGCAAGTACTAGGGAAAAATTCACTGTAACATATTAACAGGACTTATCTTACTGTTTCTGCGCCTTTTGTATGTTACGCAGATAACTGGCTTCCTTTTCCTTCACTGTACAAAATCTGAATTCGATATAAATCATGATATTAAAATTTTTCTGGTCCCGACGCAGAACCTTTTCCGGTATAAAGCCCACCTTCCTGCAATGTTGCGCGTGCTCAGTGTACCTTACTGCTTTGCTCCGCTTTGCTGCATCGCAGACTTGTAACAGGTAAGGATATCCTGGAAACTAGGCTACAGTCGGCTGATG
>NW_027750012.1:0-303 GCF_054177405.1 Leptonychotes weddellii | reverse complement strand
CTACAACTTCCTCAGGGCCCAGGGAGCTGGGTGAACCTGCGTGTCATGGACGACCCAGGCACCAGAACATTCTTGAAAATGGCTTCCTTTTGGCCCCACGGACTTGGTCCTGGGACTGGGTATGACTGTGACCCTGGCACGTGACCCAAGTTCTGTGCCTGGGCTGTGAGTGGGGATGTTACTGACCCTCAGCACCAGCAAGCCTGGTGCTGAGGAGCTGCTCAGAGGGTGCACGTGTCTCCCACTGTGGGCACCGAAGAGGCAGGCAAGCATGACGGGGAAGGCAGGACTTAGGGAAACCAA
>NW_027750011.1:0-303 GCF_054177405.1 Leptonychotes weddellii | reverse complement strand
AAGATTTTATTTATTTATTTGAGAGAGAGAGAATGAGAGACAGAGAGCATGAGAGGGAGGAGGGTCAGAGGGAGAAGCAGACTCCCTGCCGAGCAGGGAGCCCAATGTGGGACTCGATCCCGGGACTCCAGGATCATGACCTGAGCCGAAGGCAGTTGCTTAACCAACTGAGCCACCCAGGCGCCCCCCTTGTAATCTATTTTCAATAAATGGTATGCTTGCAATTAGAGAAAGAGAGTACTTTAAAGAATGGGAAGTATGCATTTTGGTGAATAAAAGACCCATAAAGTTTTCAAAGGAAGG
>NW_027750010.1:0-303 GCF_054177405.1 Leptonychotes weddellii | reverse complement strand
TTCTCAGGCATCCTAACAGACATTTAATCCTCTCCACATATGCGCATCATCAGTGATGAAGATGGTGCTCACCAGCTTTGCCACTGAAAGTGTATACATTTTCCCTTTTTAATTAGCAATTATTTTGTCAGAGATGCTTTTGAACTACATGGGCATGCCCTTCTTCAACAAACGTCTAATTTATTCTATTATTTCAATAAAAAATCATTGTTTCCTATTTTATTGAGTTAAAACTTATTTAATATTTATTTTGATGCCAAAAATCTTCCAGATTTGGCCAGTAGAGGGGCTTTTTTTTTTTTT
>NW_027750009.1:0-303 GCF_054177405.1 Leptonychotes weddellii | reverse complement strand
GTGCTGGGCAGTCCCCACAGTGGTTCCCGGGCATTCCCGCATCCTGCTCACACATCCCTGTGGAATCCCCTCCCCTCCGGGGTGGATGGCCTGTGTGACCGCGCTCTCAGGAAGAGAATGGGGCAAAATGCTGGGATGTCATTTCCAAGCTGATGGAGGAAAGCCTGTGACTTCTCCTGATTCCCTCTCTCCTGTGTTCATTCTCTGTCTCCTTCTCTGTCTCTGTCTCTGTGTCTCTCACAGGAGCAGGATCTGAGGGCTCTGGGGGTGATGTGAGAAACCTCAGAAGCCTCCTTTGTCCCC
>NW_027750008.1:0-303 GCF_054177405.1 Leptonychotes weddellii | reverse complement strand
ATCACCAGCAGTTTGATGCTCCTGACTTGATTTGTGTGAAGCTGCCAGTAGTTTTATCCACTGCTGCTTTTGTACCATCAGTCCAAATGTCAGTATGGTTTTTCTTTTTTTTTTAAAGATTTTATTTATTTATTTGAGAGAGAGAATGAGATAGAGAGAGAGAGCATGAGACGGGGGAGGGTCAGAGGGAGAAGCAGACTCCCTGCTGAGCAGGGAGCCCGATGCGGGACTCGATCCCGGGACTCCAGGATCGTGACCTGAGCCGAAGGCAGTCGCTTAACCAACTGAGCCACCCAGGCGCCC
>NW_027750007.1:0-303 GCF_054177405.1 Leptonychotes weddellii | reverse complement strand
CATCACTGATCCCAGCCTTAGCCAAATCATCTTGCTTTAGGGGATTCAGTCAGTCATGCCTGTGTTGTCTGCTTGGGATTGTTGTAAGATACAGCTCATACAATTGACATAAAATATCTTGAAAATCGAGGAATTGTGTTATTACCATTATTATCTGTGTTGTAGAAGCAGGTGAATCTGTTCACAGAAAACCACATTTAATGTCTGACCAATAGAGAACAAATGATATGGATATAGTTAGCTGTAGATAGAGATACTGCCCGCTGCAACCCATGGCTGACCTCGTACTCTCACCCAGCAATC
>NW_027750006.1:0-4409 GCF_054177405.1 Leptonychotes weddellii | reverse complement strand
AGTCTCCAGAAAGGAATGCCGCTCTGTTGAAATCTTTTAGCCCAGTGATGCTCATTTTGGACCTCTGACTTCCAGAAGTGTAAGATAATACATTTCTATTGTTTTAGCTCATTAAGTCTGTTGTAATTTGGTACAGTAGAAATATACAACTAATATAACACGTGTAATCAGCACACAGCTTCAGATATAGAACCTAGGTGCCTGGGGGGCTCAGTCTGTTAAGCATCTGCCTTCGGCTCAGGTCATGATCCCAAAATCCTGGGATCTGAGTCCCACATTGGGCTCCTTGCTCAGCAGGGAGCCTGCTTCTCCCTCTGCTTGCTGCTCCCCTTGCTTGTGCTCACTCGCACACATGCACTCTCTCTCTCTGACAAATAAATAAAATCTTAAAAAAAAAAAGATACAGTACCTTACTAGCACCCCAGCTACTCTCCTCTTCTTCTCTATTCTGGTCTTTACCGGCAATCAAATGTAATCCCTGTCCTTACTTCTGGAACCACACATTGATATTGCCTTTTTCTGACCTTATAGTAATGAAAACAGACAGTAAAAACTATCTATCTATCTATCTATCTATCTATCTATCTATCTATCTATCTCTATATATGTTTGTTGTTGTTGTTGTTTTTGTTGTTGTTGTTTGGTCTGGCTTCTTTCGCTTAACATTATTTTCATGAGATTTATCCAAGAAGTTGCTTGTAGTTGTGATTTACTCATCTGCATTGCTACAAAGAATTTGAACTGTGTGATTGTAGCAAACTTCATTTATCTATTCCACAGTGGCACATTGAGTAGTTCTCGGTTTTCAGGGACTACAAACTGTTATAAACATTCTAATACAGAACGTTTAGTGAATACCTGTACTCAGTTTTCTTAAGTACATTCCCAAATTTGGAATTGCTAACTCATAGAATAAGCATTTATTTAACCTTAGTACTTCCACACAATTTTCCAAAGTCCTTCTACAAATTCGCTCCCTATGCTGGTTTGCGTCTTTTAGTATTGCTTTTTTTCTCATTTTTGTCAATCTGGTAAGTGTGCTGTGGTATTGTGTTGGGTTTTTAGGGTTAATTTCTTTGAATAATGAAGCACACATTTAGTAACTTCATATGTTTATGTATCCGTAGTGATTGAACTAGCCTTTTGCCTATTTTTAAGCTTCTTTTCTCATTCATTTGTAAGACTTTAAAATATACTGAGTTCTTTACTGGTTACATGTATTATAAGTATCTTCCTCCAAATAGTGGCTTTCTTTTTCACTCCATCAATAGTGGGTTTTCTTTAATAAGTGTGAATTTTTAATTTTGTGTGGTCCATTTTGTTTTGTTTTTGTTTTTATCCTTCAGGCTAGTGGAGTGGTTTTGTTGTTGTTTTGTTTTGTTTTTAACATTCAGGTTAAGCAAAATATTCCTATATAAAAAAAAAGTTATAACTATATTTTTTTCCCCTTCTAAATATGACTGTTTTACAGCCTTAAGATAATCTCACAGTATCAAGGTCCTTATTCTTGTCCCCTATGACTTGTATTTAAACATTTTCAAATTCCAGGGATTAGGATGTAGACATATTAGGGGGAGGGTGATCATTATGCCTACCATGATGGATAATTATGCATAAATGTAACTTATAAATATCAAGTAATTATATATAACATATACATAAGAATATAAATATTAAAAAAATAACTAAATGAGTTAAGAGATTCTCTTGGGGAACAGGACAGGAGAGAGAGCTAGGATTCTGAGCTTTAAACTAAAAACAAATGATTTTCCTTTTACGAACAATAAAAATTTTAAGCATTAAATGGGTCCCAGGAACCAATTTTTATTTAAGTGCAATCCAGTTAAAAATGCCTTGAATTTTTATCCACTAAATTGGATACCATTGAGACATAAAATAAAACTTCATACAAATATTAAGCAAACTTAATGTACCTCAGTCTTTAACAAATTAAGTGTGCATGCACACACACACACTCATTCACTCACCCACACATGCACAATACTTATAGTTCAAAGCTCAGAATTTTTTAAAAAAATAAAACACTAAAATCTCATAAGAAAGTTGCTTAAATTTATCATGAATCAAGCTACAAATAAAAACTTAAGTAAATCTTTTCTTTAATTTTATTTTTAAGTAATCCCTACCACCCAATGTGGGGTTTGAACTTACAACCCCCAGATCAAGAATCACACTTAAGGTTCAGGTGGGGGCCAGGTAGGGAGAGATAGATATGAGGCTATGTGATTAGGCTCAAAGAAATCCCGAAATGTGGAGGTGTGAGGAAACCAGAGATAAGGGAACAAACTGGACTACCCTGCCCTAGGCCTATGGAGTGGGTGTCTTTTTTATGATAGCCATCTGTGACCAATAAGGAATAATCAGATCCTAAAAAGGAAGTAAACCATTGAAGGTGTTATCAATAGAGATGGTAAAAGGATTTAAGTTCTCTGGTTAGCTTTCTAGAAAAGACCACCCTAAAGGCCCTCATTGGCCACCCTGTTGGGATCCCTCTCACTCTTGAGAGCTTTTTCTGTATCTTCACTTACACTCTGTTGTCTGAGAGATTCATTCTTTGACTTCGTGAGGCAAGAACCTAGCTCTCCTCCTTCAAAATGAATGTTGTTGTGTTTTAATAAAACTTTATTTATAATAACAGTCAAGATTAGGCCCATAGGCAATAGTTTGCTGACCTCTGAATAAAGTATATATATTTAAGAATAAGATCATTAGCAATCTTTCTCAATTTGGCAACCAAGTGTATATTAACCAAGCATAAATATATACTATTCAAGGTAAGACTCAAAAATTTCTCTCTGGGGGTTCCTGGGTGGCTCAGTCATTGAGCATCTGCTTTCGGCTCAGGTCATGATCCCAGGGTCCTGGGATCGAGCCCCGTGTCAAGCTCCGTGTTCTGCGGGAAGCCTACTTCTCCCTCTCCCACTCCCCCTGCTTGTGTTCCCTCTCTCACTGTGTCTCTCCCTATCAAATAAATAAATAAAATCTTTAAAAAAAAAAAAATCTCTCTGAAGATCATGATGAATAGTTGAAAGAAAGGCAGGCAGGGACAAGGGGCCCCTCCAACTCTAAGGGGTCCCCCAACCCTAAGAGGAAACCACCCTTAAAAGCATTTTACACCACCCTGGAAGGAGCCCTCCACCCTTTCCCATAGACATCCCATAGATGACAAAAACCCAGTTGGGTGACCGGCGCATGGAGGGTTAATCAGATTAAAACAACCCACCAACAGGCCCTTAAAAACATCTAGATTTAGAAACTCCAATGGAAACCATTTCAGGTCCCCTCCCTCTTCAGGGGAGCTTTGTACTATAAGCTTCACTATCACTCAATAGACCTCCTTGCTTTGCTGCCCACCATTCTTCCTCAGGTCTACCTCTTCATTCTTTGAAGCCACGTGATCAAGAACAACAGGCACTAAAGAAGAAATCCTGTAGCAAAGATACTGATTATCCAAGGGAGAACTACTTATAACTGCTGCTTGCGAGACCCCAGACAAACCATTCTATCCCTACCTGATCAATCTAAAATGAATTTTTACCATGAAAATGTGCACATAGAGCCTCTGGTAAGCTTTTTAGTGCCTCATTTTTAAGTATTAATGGAAGAAACATCAGATATTTGAGAAATGTCTGATATGAAAGACAAATCAAAAGAACACAAGAATATGGAATTTAGAGGTAAAAAAGACACAGTAGGCAGAAATTTGAAACTATATTAGATGTTAATATTTATTATTAATGTCTTCTGAAATAGAAGTGAAAAATTATATTCATGAAACAGGAAGATGATACACAATTGAAATCATTCATCCTTTTATTCAACAAATGTTTGATATCTACCACATACAAGACTCACTTTAGGTATTTGATACATGGCCATAAAATGTAAAAATCCCTGAGTACATAGAGCTGCCAATTTAATAAAGGGGGAGAAAAACTTATGAATACCATAACAAATGTAACAACAGAATATAGCAAAAGCAATGAAGAAAATATGCAATGTGTAAGTCAAATCAAGAGTTCTTAGAATAGTAGTCTTCAACAGCACGGTCAGGTAAGGTCATTGGTAAGGTAATGTTTGAGCAATGGTTGAGTCAGCTGTTAGCTGACCAGCCTTTTGGATATCTTGAAAGACCAATCTTGGCAGAGGAAACAGCCCATACCACTGAACAGAAATCAGGTCAATGTGGCTGAAGGGGAGTATGTGAGGAGAGGATAGGAGATGATGGTGTAGAGGAGGCAGTCGGCCAAATAAAAGAATTTTCTAGATCAGAGATTCTCATAGCATGAGCCACAGACCCTTGAAGGTTTCCGAGACCCTGTATAGAAGTCTGTGAGATCAAATATATTCTCAGGATTGTAAGATATTTTTGCCATTTTTTGGTTTTG
>NW_027750005.1:0-303 GCF_054177405.1 Leptonychotes weddellii | reverse complement strand
TTAATTCATTTATTTTGTTGTGATTAAGTGAAATATTTGGGTTTATTTCAACCATCTTTATTTTTGCATCATTTTGTCATATTTAATCTTCACCTCTAAAAAACAGATTTATCAACTTTTATATATATAACTCTTTAATCACTCTAATACATTTTAATGATTATATACTAATATTTATACTTGACATAATGAAATCAAAGTAAATCATCATCTTTATCATCCCTCTTGAAAATACCCATCTTTTACTCTGAAAAACAAACTGAGGGTTGTAGAGGGGAGGGGGGTGGGAGGATGGGTTAGCCT
>NW_027750004.1:0-303 GCF_054177405.1 Leptonychotes weddellii | reverse complement strand
GTTTCTTTAATGTTACATATTAAACAGACAAAATATCTTACATATTTGTCTTTCTCCAGTGCCCTTTATATCCAGAAGGTGAAAGTTCATTCCTTGATTGTCTCTATAAACTTTCCTAATAGAAAGTTTCCTAAATAAAAAATTACTTAGTGAATCCAAAGCTTATGGCCATCACACTAGAGTTAAAAAAAAAAAAAAAGTTTCAGTAACCTTTTTCTGATTTTCTAATGAATGCTATATGATGGTGGACTAAATAAGGCAAAGTGTCAATCCTGGTAAGATCTGCAGCATATTGGTGATGCG
>NW_027750003.1:0-303 GCF_054177405.1 Leptonychotes weddellii | reverse complement strand
TCCCTCCCACCTAACCTCCCAACCAGTACCTTGTTACAAGTCAAAAACTCTCATTCTGTACTTAGGCAAGAAATAAATACCTAGAGTGTTAATCCATTCGTCTCTGGAGATCTTGTTACAAGAACCAGGACAACTTTGGCAAATACATCCCTCCATGTGGGCATACCCTCCTACCACTGCCCAAGATCAAGAGTTATTGACATGGTAAGCCACCATTATTAATGGGAATGCGGTAGTATGTAGATATACTGGAGGACTGAAGGGAAGATGAAAATGGTATGACTATAGTATTACCTAATACCT
>NW_027750002.1:0-303 GCF_054177405.1 Leptonychotes weddellii | reverse complement strand
TGTTTCTTAAATTCCACATATGAGTGAAATCACATGATAATTGTCTTTCTCTGACTGACTTATCTCGCTTAGCATAATACACTCTAATTCCATCCATGTCATTACAAATGGCAAGATTTCATTCTTTTTGATGGCTGAGTAATATTCCATTGTGTGTATATGCGTGTATACACACACACACACACACACACACACACACACACACACACACCACATCTTCTTTATCCATTCATCTGTCAATGGACATTTGGGCTCTTTCCATAGTTTGGCTATTGTAAACATTGCTGCTATAAACATTGGGAT
>NW_027750001.1:0-303 GCF_054177405.1 Leptonychotes weddellii | reverse complement strand
TCACACATGTATCACTTATCACTTATGTTCAAATTCCCCTGAATTCAACAAATGTTTATTGAGAACTTAGTATGCAAGATTATGGTCAGTGCTAAGATAAAGGCATACATAGACACCACTGTGAGCACAAAAGAGGACTCTAAGGCTTAGCTTGAAGAGGATGGTGGGAACTCAGAGGACTTCCTGGAAGTGGTGATGTCTGAGCTGAGTTTTGAAGAATGAGTAGAGACTGAAGATAAGGTGCCTATTACCAATGATATACTGAGTTGATATTGTTTTTTAAAGATTCAACAGTATTTCTTC
>NW_027750000.1:0-303 GCF_054177405.1 Leptonychotes weddellii | reverse complement strand
TTCCATTGTATATATATACCACATCTTCTTTACCCATTCATCTGTTGATGGACATCTTGACTCTTTCCATAGTTTGGTTACTGTGGACATTACTGCTATAAACGTTGGGGAAAATCTAAATTTATTATTAAAACTAAAATTAAATTGAAATTGGAAATGTAAAATTTTGAAAATTGTAAAGAAAGAATTAGAATAAGGAAAGTTTCCCTACTTGGCAACTTGGTTGAAACCATTCTTATACTTTTTATTTAAAATTATATTACATTTCCTTATCAAACATTTTTTCTGTACTTATGGAATCAG
>NW_027749999.1:0-303 GCF_054177405.1 Leptonychotes weddellii | reverse complement strand
ATGCGTGTTTATGTACATGATCTCGACCTAGGCTGAGCTGACACCTGGGAGCAGGGCTGATCCTTGCCAGGTGAGAGAGCAGGGCCTTCACTGCAGAGCCCTCTGCCTTCCTCAGTGTCCTTTTCCCTTGTCTTTGGGTCATACCTTTGGCTTCCAGGCTATCCAGAATCCTGTTTCCGGCCTTCTCCTGTGGCCTCCCGCTCAATTCTTTCCTTCCTGAGAGTGCTGGTTTATGACCTGTATTTCCCTCATCTCCCCTACCAAGATTTCCTTGATAATACATTTCCTTTACTTCGAGAATTA
>NW_027749998.1:0-303 GCF_054177405.1 Leptonychotes weddellii | reverse complement strand
ATGCGTGTTTATGTACATGATCTCGACCTAGGCTGAGCTGACACCTGGGAGCAGGGCTGATCCTTGCCAGGTGAGAGAGCAGGGCCTTCACTGCAGAGCCCTCCGCCTTCCTCAGTGTCCTTTTCCCTTGTCTTTGGGTCATACCTTTGGCTTCCAGGCTATCCAGAATCCTGTTTCCGGCCTTCTCCTGTGGCCTCCCACTCAATTCTTTCCTTCCTGAGAGTGCTGGTTTATGACCTGTATTTCCCTCATCTCCCCTACCAAGATTTCCTTGATAATACATTTCCTTTACTTCGAGAATTA
>NW_027749997.1:0-303 GCF_054177405.1 Leptonychotes weddellii | reverse complement strand
AACAATGAATCATGGAACACTTCATCTAAAACTAATGATGTAATGTATGGGGATTAACATAAGAATAAAAAAAAAAAGATCTTGCGCTGGGCAGTGCCAATGCTGACTAGCTGATTCTAAGCCAAGAGGTGCCCCTGTGTTTGTTAATAAATGTGTTTTTGTGACCTGTGGGGCTCACTGAAATGCAGGGTCTGGGGCAGAGGTCCCTCTTGCCCAAGAGAACCTGATCATATGAAAACAAATTCAAGAAGCAAGGAATCATCCAGAACTTTGGCAAGCGTTGGACAAGTTTTCCTTCAGTTT
>NW_027749996.1:0-4409 GCF_054177405.1 Leptonychotes weddellii | reverse complement strand
TTAGTTTTAGTTTTTCCAAAAAAAAAAAAAGCCTGATAATATAAAGAATGGTATAAGGACTGGATGAGATAACCCATGAGAAGCAGGGAGAGTAGACTTGAAAGACTTCAAGGACAGGTTGGGAAGTCAACAAACATTGCTGAGTGCCAATTAAGGGCTTAACCCATATTAGGTACAGGGCATACAACGTTCCAAGTCTCTGATGTTGAAGACTTCCATTCTAGCGGGGGTGGGAGGCACAGAGCAAGGGAACATAATATTTGTTTGGTGTGGGATGACATCCACCGACCAGAGGGCTGAGGACACATTTCCTCCTTGGGAGCGGTGGTAGAGAAGCAGCAGGCTGCAATTAAGGCAGAAAGAAGAGCAGCCTCTTGACATAGGTGGGAGTGGGGAGCCAAGGCTTATGGTGAGTAAGCAAATGTTTGAAGGAACAAAGTGGGATGGGAAAGTTTGTAGCTAAGAAGAGTCTGTGCCACATTCAGATTCACATGTGTAAAAACAAAACTTCAGGTGGATATAGTCTGTGGGCCACCACTTTGTGATCTTCTGCATAAAATGCTCAGCTCAGTTTCTAGTATTAAATAAATGCTAGTATTCAACAAACTTTAGCTAACCACAATAGAAATAAGCATTGTGTTGGATCAGGAACATCACAGGCCATGCCCCCCAGTTTTGGCTCAGATGATTGCACTTAAGATCAAAGAAATGGGGCACTTGGGTGGCTCAGTCGGTTAAGCGTCTGCCTTTGGCTCAGGTCATGATCCCTGGGTCCTGGGATTGAGTCCCGTATCGGGCTCCCTGCTCACCAGGGAGTCTGCTTCTCCCTCTCCCTGTGCCCCTCCCCCTTGCTCATACTCTCTCTTGCTCACTCTCTCTCTGAAATAAATTAAAAAAAAAAGATCAGAGAAATGGACATTAATAGAAGAGTAAGAAAGACAACTAGCTCATTTGAAAAGCTAGCAAATGCCAGGCCCTGTTACATGGTCTCTCGTTAAATACAGTGCTTGTTACCTCCCAGGGAAGTGGCAAGTATCATTTCCCCTACTTAGGAAGAGGAAGCTAAGGCTGATAAAGGTAAAGTCACTTGGCCAAGTCACACAGCCAGGGAGGTGATGAAGTCAGTATTTGAACTCACCTGACACCAACTTCGTTCTTCATTCCACCAATGTACAGAACTCCCTACTGCCCTCCCTCTGACCAAAGCTAAATTTTAGATTGGGTAAACAGTTCGCTTATGGGAATACTTACCAATCACTAGGCTCAGACTGAGCCAGAAAACAAGACTACTGCTCTGATAGAGCTTCCAGGACATGTAAAAAGTACTAAATGAAGGGTCTTCCATTTTTTTCTCCCATAACTAAACTCTGTGGCTTTAGATTGCTCTTTGGTTTAGTCCGACCTCGATATTTCTTCCTCCCCCAATAAAAAATACGGATTTTTTTTTTTTTTTAATTACCTGGGGTTTGAGAAGCCCTACCATCAGAGCCAGAAGACTGTGAATTCTGGAGACGGGCTGAGAAGTTCTTTTCACATCTGGGGGACTCAGGCTCTCTTCTTCACCAGGTGAACAATTCATGAACAAATTGGAATGCATGGTCTTTGCATCCTATGTGTACACAATTCAGACATGTCAGGATAAAGACAAAGAGTCTGGATTGTTCTTTTTTTTTTTTTTTAAAGATTTTATTTATTTGACAGAGAGAGACACAGAGAGAGAAGGAACACAAGCGGGGGGAGTGGGAGAGGGAGAAGCAGGCTTCTGGCAGAGCAGGGAGCCTGATGGGCTCGATCCCAGGACCCTGGGATCATGACCTGAGCCAAAGGCAGATGCTTAACGACTAAGCCACCCAGGCGCCCCTGGATTGTTCTTTAAGTAAAATGCGAATTAAATACCACTCTTAAAAACTCTGAGCAAGGGTGCTAAATGAGAAAAATATGTAGCCAAGAATACTTGATCCAGAAAAAATTCAAAATAGAAGGAGTGATAAAAAGCTTCCAGGACAAACGGAAACTAAAAGAATTTGTGATCACCAAACCAGCCCTATGAGAAATATTAAAAGGGGTCCTCTAACCGAAGAGAGAGCCCAAAAGTAACATAGGCCAGAAAGGAACAGAGACTATATACAGTAACAGTCACTTTACAGGCAATGCAATGGCACTAAATTCATATCTTTCAATAGTTACTCTGAATGTAAATGGGCTAAATGCCCCAATCAAAAGACACAGGGTACCAGATTGGATAAAAAAGCAAGACCCATTGATATGCTGTCTGCAAGAGACTCATTTTAGACCCAAAGACACCTCCAGATTGAAAGTGAGGGGGTGGACAACCATTTATCGTGTTAATGGACATCAAAAGAAAGCTGGGGTGGCAATCCTTATATCAGACAAATTAGATTTTAAGCCAAAGACTGTAATAAGAGATGAGGAAGGACACCGTATCATAATTAAAGCATCTTTCCAACAAGAAGATCTAACAATTGTAAATATTTATGCCCCTAACATGGAGCAGCCAATTATATAAACCAATTAATAATAAAATCAAAGAAACACATTGATAATAATACAATAATAGTAGGGGACTTTAACACCCCTCTCACTGCAATGGACAGATCATCTAAGCAGAAGGTCAACAAGGAAATAAGGGCTTTGAATGATACACTGGACCAGATGGACTTCACAGATATATTCAGAGCATTCCATCCCAAAGCAACAGAATACACATTCTTCTCAAGTGCACATGGAACATTCTCCAGAATATATCACATCCTGGGTCACAAATCAGGTCTCAACTGGTACCAAAAGATTGGGATCATTCCCTGTATATTTTCAGACCACAGTGCTTTGAAACTGGAACTCAATCACAAGAGGAAATTTGGAAAGAATACAAATACATGGAGGCTAAAGAGCTACTAAAGAATGAATGGGTAAACCAGGAAATTAAAGAAGAATTTTAAAAATCCACAGAAACAAATGAAAATGAAAACACAACTGTTCAAAATCTCTGGGATGCAGCAAAGGCAGTCCTGAGAAGGAAGTATATAGCATAACAATTCTTTCTCAAGAAACAAGAAAGTTCTCAAATATACAACCTTACCTAACATCTAAAGGAGCTGGAGAAAGAATAGCAAATAAAGCCTAAACCCAGCAGGAGAAGAGAAATAATAAAGATCAGAGCAGAAATCAATGAAACAGAAACCAAAAGAACAGTAGAATAGATCAATGAAATTAGGAGTTGGTTCTTTGAAAGAATTAATTGATAAACCCCTGGCCAGACTTATCAAAAAGAAAAGAGAAAGGACCCAAATAAAATCATGAATAAAAGAGAAGAGATCACAACCAACACTGAAGAAATACAAACAATTATAAGAACGTATTATGAGCAACTATATGCCAACAATTAGGCAATATGGAAGAAATGGATGCATTCCGAGAGAAATACAAACTACCAAAACTGAACCGGGAAGAAATAGAAAACCTGAACAGACCTATAACCAGCAAGGAAATTGAAGCAGTAATTAAAAATCTCCCAAAAAACAAGAGCCCAGGGCCAGATGGCTTCCCAGGGGAATTCTACCAAACATTTAAAGAAGAATTAATACCAATTCTTCTGAAGCTGTTTCAAAAAATTGAAATGGAAGGAAAGCTTCAAAACTTGTTCTATGAGGCCACCATTACCTTGATCCCAAAACCAAATAAAGACCCCACCAAAAAGGAGAATTACACACCAATATCCCTGATGAACATGAATGCAAAAATTCTCACCAAAATACTAGCCAATAGGATCCAACAGTACATTGAAAGGATTATTCACCACGACCAAGTGGGATTTATGCCTGGGCTACAAGTTTGGTTCAACATCCACAAATCAATCAATGTGATACAATACATTAAGAAAAGAAAGAACAAGAACCATATGATCCTCTCAATAGATGCAGAAAAAGCATTTGACAAAGTACAGCATCCTTTCTTGATTAAAACTCTTCACAGTGTAGGGATAGAGGGAATGTACCTCAATATCACAAAAGCCATCTATGAAAAACTCACAGCGAATATCATTCTCAATGGGGAAAAACTAAGAGCTTTTCCCTTGAGGTCAGGAACATGGCAGGGATGTCCACTATCACCACTGCTATTCAACATAGTACTAGAAGTACTAGCCTTAGCAATCAGACAACAAAAAGAAATAAAAGGCATCCAAATCGGCAAAGAAGAAGTCAAACTCACTCTTTGCAGATGATATGACACTTTATGCGGAAAACCCAAAAGACTCCACCCCGAATATACAGGGATTCAGTAAAGTGGCAGGATATAAAATCAATGCACAGAAATCAGGTGCATTTCTATACACCAACAACAAGACAGAAGAAAGAGAAATTAAGGAGTCGATCCCATTTACAATTGTA
>NW_027749995.1:0-303 GCF_054177405.1 Leptonychotes weddellii | reverse complement strand
AATACCCTCCAGTTCCATCCACGTCGTTGCAAATGGCAAGATCTCATTCCTTTTGATGGCTGCATAATATTCCATTGTATATATATACCACATCTTCTTTATCCAGTCATCTGTCGATGGACATCTTGGCTCTTTCCACAGTTTGGCTATTGTGGACATTGCTGCTATAAACATGTCCTTTGAGTTTTTAATAGTGGCAGGATTATTCTCTGAAGCACCAACATATGTTAAGCAGCTGCCTAGGTTTAAGGGGCAGTTACAAGGTCATGGGACAGTATCTTTGAGTAACCACCTGGCCCTGAG
>NW_027749994.1:0-303 GCF_054177405.1 Leptonychotes weddellii | reverse complement strand
GCATCCTGAACCAACCGGTTTTTTGTTACGGAAAAGTGATCAAGTGGATACCATAAATGTGATTAAGACTTGAAGGGAGGGCGCCTGGGTGGCGACTGCCTTCAGCTCCGGTCATGATCCCACGGTCCTGGGATCAAGTCCCGCATCGGGCTCCCTGCTCTGCGGGGAGCCTGCTTCTCCCTCTCCCACTCCCCCTGCTTGTGTTCCCTCTCTCGCTGTGTCTCTCTCTGTCAAATAAATAAATAAAATCTTAAAAAAAAAAAAAAAAAGACTTGAAGGGAGGGGTGCCTGGGTGGCTCAGTT
>NW_027749993.1:0-303 GCF_054177405.1 Leptonychotes weddellii | reverse complement strand
TTTAAAAGGACAGCAATTGTGACAATGACAGAGATGATCAGTGCCCAGATCTGCGCCTTTACAGTGTGCCAAGCAGGATGCTAGGCATCACTTAGTTTACCCCTCACAACACGCTAAGGGGTGGGGATGATGGGGCCCACTCACAGACGAGGAAGCTCAGAGAGCTCAAGGCACTAACCCCAGGTCACACAGCCAATCAGGGCAGAGCTGGGGCTCCATCCCCACACAGTACGCACTTGGTGCATGGTGGCTGATGCTAATTTGAGGAGCATTTTTTTCCAAGGGGGCCAGCCCTATCCCTCA
>NW_027749992.1:0-303 GCF_054177405.1 Leptonychotes weddellii | reverse complement strand
TGCAGCCACCGCCCAGGAAGTCGGGGGAGCCTAAGACCGCCTGCGGGATCCCTCCCAGCGCAGCACGCAGCTTCCCTGCGTGGCCGGCGTGGCGGAGTGCAGCCGGCCCATCTCTGCCCGGAACCTTCATCCAGGGGGCCGCACACGCAGCTCCCGGCAAGCTGAGAGCCCCGGGGCGGGCAGGTGCTCAGCGCGTCCCCCACCCAGTGGCGCCTGCGGTCATCAGAGGCCAACGCTGGGACCGGAAGGGGCACCGAGGCCCCCGCGTGTGCACGCACACACAGACCCCACGCACGCCACGCA
>NW_027749991.1:0-303 GCF_054177405.1 Leptonychotes weddellii | reverse complement strand
TTTTCTGTCTCCTCTAAGAACAGTGCTGTAGGGTGCAGGTGTAGAAAAATTCCCCAAAGCAGAGTCTCTGAAGTAAAAGGTATTCCACTTTAAATGTGACAAACCGCCCCCCCGAAGAGGGTGTATCACTTAAATTCCTATCATCCACGCAGGGTGGGTGCCTGTTCTTCCAAATTCACTCCAACAGTGTATTCCCTCTTTTCCCAAACGAGATTTCAACAATATTTCAAACTTTTGACCTCTGCTGATCTAACAGGTAGAAAGCGGCATTACACTGTGTAATTCCCATTCTTTCATTTTGAG
>NW_027749990.1:0-303 GCF_054177405.1 Leptonychotes weddellii | reverse complement strand
TGGCTATAGCATTTTTCTTTTTGCTCTTTTCTTTTACCTCTATCTACAAATGTCATTTCCATTTAAAAGTTTCATTTTGCTAACTTTAAGAAGTAAATGGATGCAGTTTAGTTACTGTCATGAAAATATTTCATTATGCCAAAATAAGGCAGAATTTTTTTTTTTTCTCAATAACAGGACAGATTGAAACATTCTGTGCTTGATCACATCTGTTATTCTTCATTCAAAATCTATTTAGGACAATTAAATTAAGAAGCAAAAAGGGTTATGAGTAGCCTCGGTTATAATGGAAAAAAGTAGTCA
>NW_027749989.1:0-303 GCF_054177405.1 Leptonychotes weddellii | reverse complement strand
CTGGTTCCTAGAAAGGGGTTTTCCTGCGGCTTGTGTGACCGAGTTCTGCCTGTAGGGGGCGCCTGAGCCGTGACAGGAGAAGACTCGCTTCCTGGTTCTGGGCCGCTGCCCCAGCAGGCTCCTGGGGGGCATGAGGCTTCTCCCGCACCAGGCTCCGCCCCGCACACAGCTTCTCGGGGACCAGGCTGCTGCAGGGCGGTGTGGCCAGCAGCACCCCAAGTCCCGCGGCTTCCCTGACACCTCCCTGGGGCACTAATAATAGATCAGAGTCTTCTGGCCGGACACTTCCGTGTGCACAGCACT
>NW_027749988.1:0-303 GCF_054177405.1 Leptonychotes weddellii | reverse complement strand
CTGCATGGAGCACTGGGTGTTGTGCACAAACAATGAATCATGGAACACTTCATCTAGAACTAATGTTGTAATGTATGGGGATTAACATAAGAATAAAAAAAAAGAACTAAATAAAGGATGTACCTTTCTTGTACCTTTCTAAGGCAGATCTGCTGGGACATGGCATGCCCTGGTGTTGGGGCTTGCCAGAACATTCTTTAAAAAGAGCTAGCTTCCCTACTGAACGACAGTGTTAATTTTTCATGGACTTACTCTGCAATGAGGAGCATAAAAAGGAGACAGAGGTTTAGGAAAATAGTGTTG
>NW_027749987.1:0-303 GCF_054177405.1 Leptonychotes weddellii | reverse complement strand
GGAAGAGGAGATATTTCTGGCGAAGCAGCTTTGGGGGTGCAAGGTGCCAGGTGAACTGGGCTGGCCCTCTGTCTGCTTTTGCCCGGAGAGTGAAAAAGAGCAGAATTTGATTCATCCTGTGTCCTCGACCCAGAGAAACTGCTGTTTCCACTGCTTGTGGACAATCCTGAAACACGTCATTCCAGAAGGCTTCCCTCCACACCAGCCACATAAGCGACCCTTTATCAGCCTGTCCCTTCTCCTGTTGTGCAAAGCCTGGAGCTCCTCCTTTTTATTTTTTTAAAGATATTTATTTATTTATTT
>NW_027749986.1:0-303 GCF_054177405.1 Leptonychotes weddellii | reverse complement strand
TATATATTTACAGAGTGGTTGAGATTCCTTTTATACAATTCTTTAGATGGGGTTCAGTGGCTGAAAACTCTATAATGAGGCATATGGTCATAGAAGATAGAAGTCATCATGACTTTCAATGATTTTTCTCTTTCTCTTAAATTTATTTTTATTTGGGAAGAGAAAAAAGTCCATTTTCATTTATTGTATCTAAGATTCTGCATATCACTGGAAATTCAACCCCAAGAATATATTGACAGAAGTGAAGCTCTAGCATATGTACAATAACAGCATGAGGAAAATCTGACTCTACATTTTAATTTT
>NW_027749985.1:0-4409 GCF_054177405.1 Leptonychotes weddellii | reverse complement strand
AAAAAAAAAAAAAAAAAGACCAGGCACTGTTGGGGCGCCTGGGTGGCTCAGTCGTTAAGCGTCTGCCTTCGGCTCAGGTCATGATCCCAGAGTCCTGGGATCGAGCCCCGCATCGGGCTCCCTGCTCAGCGGGAAGCCTGCTTCTCCCTCTCCCACTCCCCCTGCTTGTGTTCCCTCTCTCGCTGTATCTGTCTCTGTCAAATAAATAAATAAAATCTTAAAAAAAAAAAAAAAGACCAGGCACTGTCATTAAATGCCCTGAACTGGAATCCTAACTCCACTGCTTCTTTTTTTCCTTTTTTTAATTAAAAATTTTTTTTAATTGTGGTAAAATGCACATAACATTAAATTTACCATCTTAATCATTTTTAAGTGTCCAGCTTAGTAGTATTAAGTACATGTACAGCATTGTGCAACCAATCTCCAAAACTTCATCTTACAAAACTGAAACTCTATACCAGTGAAACAATTTCCCACCTTTACGTCCCTTGGCTCCTGGAAACCACCCTACTACTTTCTCTCTATATAAATTTGACTACTCTAGGTACCTCATATGGGCAGAATCCTTTCGTGACTGGCTTATTTCACTTAGCATAATCACCCATGTTGTAGCAGGTGTCAGAATTTCATTCCATTCTATCAGTTGGTAGAGCATGTGACCCTTGATCTCAGGGTCATGAGTGAGAGAAAGAAAGAAAGAAAGAAAGAAAGAAAGAAAGAAAGAAAGAGAAAGAAAGAAAG
Source organism: Leptonychotes weddellii (assembly GCF_054177405.1). Classification (NCBI taxonomy): domain Eukaryota; kingdom Metazoa; phylum Chordata; class Mammalia; order Carnivora; family Phocidae; genus Leptonychotes; species Leptonychotes weddellii. The sequence continues at coordinate 3,668 of NW_027749985.1, read as the reverse complement.
AAAGAAAAAGAAAGAAAGAAAAGAAAGAAAGAAAGAAAGAGAAAGAAAGAAAGAAAAGCAGTGAAACTGCTGGGTCATGTGGTCATTCTGTTCAACTTTGTGAGGAAGTGCCAAACAGTTTTCCATTCTTCATTCCCACCAACAGAGTTCTCATTTTTCCACATCCTCGCCAGCACTTGTGATTTTCCTTTTTGTTTTTGTTTTGATAATAGACATCCTAATGGTATGGGCCATGTGAAGTGATATTTCATTGTGGTTTTGATTTACAATTCTCTGGTGGCTAGCAATATGGAGCCTCTTTTCATGAGCTTATTGGCCATCTGTGTATCTTGCTTGAAGAAATGTCAAGTCCTTTGCTCATTTTCGAATTGGGTTGTTTGTTGTTGTTGTTTTTGAGTTGTAGGAGTTCCTTATACGTTCTGGATAGTGATTGTTTTTCAAATATATGATTTGCAAATATCTTGTCCCATTCCATGGGAGAAAACTCCCACTCACTTTTGCCTTCTCTAAACTCTAAGGTGAAGTCTTCAGATACCTTCCCCCAGTTGTGACTGTTATGTATTGTTATCAAGTAGCTCTGTTTGCATCTGTCATGGTTTTTCAGCTGGCATCGAGACTATGGCTATGATCTCAGTTTCTCCCCTCCCCACCCACCTTGCTCCAATAACACCTAGCATAATTCTAGGATAGGTGATCCCCAGAGACACAGCTCTGGGAACTAGAAGGGGTCCTGGGCATCATCTAATCACCCTTCCTTTCTGAGGTTCAGATACCCACAGCTAGTTGGAGGTAGAAACAAGACCCAGTCCCAAAATGCGGGGTCCACTTGCCTGTTTCTCTCTTTTTCTCTCCATGTCCTCTCATATTCCACCCTCCAAACTCACTGAATTGTAGGCATTTCCACATATGCACCATGTCAGGTCTCTCAGTGGAGTGGGAATAGATTCTGGAGGCAGACTGCCTAAAGTCAAATCTCTGCTATGCCTCTTCCTAACTGTGTGATCTTGGCAAGTTACCAAATCTCTCTGTGCCTCAATTTCCACATTTATAAAATTGGTACAATATTAGTACCTACCTCATGTAATTGTGAGAATTCATGGAGAATACATACACACAGTCCCGGTCTACAGTAAATACATAATACATGTTAGTTCTTACCATTATTGCCTTTAGGCCTTCGAACTTGCTGTTCTCCTTTGCTTAGATTAAATTCCCTTATCCCAGATGTCACCTCCTACCCCAAATGTCTTCACCTAACTGTATTGTCTCCTCTAGAAAGTCTTCTCTGATTCCTCTACAATGGGTTGGATTAAGTGTACTTTCTCTGCTTTCCTGACATCTCTTGCTAAAACATTCATTCTTACTGTATACTAGGTATTGCTGTAAGCACTGGGGTTACAACAATGGACAAAAAGGAAGAAAGATTTCTTTCTTTTTTTTTAAGATTTTGTTTATTTATTTGAGATAGAGCAAGAGAGAGAGAGAGTGAGCGAGCATGGTTGGGAGGGACAAAGGGAGAGAGAGAAGCAGGCTCTCCATTGAGCAGGGAGCTCAACTTGGGGCTCCATTCCAGGACTCTGGGATGCCTGAGTCGAAGGCACCCACTTAACCAATTGAGCCAAAAATATTTCTATCCTCAGGAGCTATAATTCTAGTACACATGGTAAGATAGTTATAGTATCTTAGATAGTGATAATTTTACCAAAGACAAATAATGCAGGAACGGAGATCTAAATGGTCAGGGGTCGTAATTTTAAATGGGGTGGTCAAGGACCACTAGAGAAGGTCACACTCGAGAAAGACCTGAGGAGGTATATTAGTCAGGGGTTCAACCAGAGAAACTCCTAGTTAATGCTTGATTAGATAACTGGGGCCTATATCCAAACCAAGTTGACACATAAAACTGACCATCATGAGAGGTGAATGAGCTAGGCATGCAAATATCTGGGGGAAGAGTACTCTAGGTAGAGGGAACCCTGGTATAAAGCCCTGGGTTAGAAGCACTCAAGGGGTATTCCAAGAATAAAAATTATACCAGTGTGTTTGGAATCAGAAAGCGAAGAAGAGAGTAGCAAGAAATTGAAGTCAGAGAGATTCTGGGGGCCAGATCATGTCTGGCTTTGTAAGCCATTATGATGAATCTTCCAATCCATGTAGGCCTTTATGTTTGCCGGTCAGTGGTGGGTTTAATTTTCAAAAAAGCCTTATTGAGATATAATGGACAATAAGCTGCACATATTTACAGTGTACAATATAAGTTTTGACATGTGTATACTCCATCACCACATTCAAAATAGTGAGCGTGTCCATCATACCCTGGTGCCCTTTGGAATCCCTTCTGCTGCTCACCATTGCACTTCTCCTCTTTCCCCAGGCATCTACTGAGCTACTTTCTATCACTGTAGTTTACATTTTCTAGAATTTTATATAAATGGAATCATACAGAATGTAGGTTTCTGTTTTCTTTCATTCACTGAGATTCAGGCATGTTGTTGTGTATATCAGTAGTTAATTGCTTTTTTTAAAAAAAAAAATGCACTCGATCTTAGCCAAAAGGCCGAGAAGTGATTTTTTAAAAAAACTGAAGTATAGGGGTGTCTGGGTGGCTCAACTGATTAAGTGTCTGTCTTTGGCTCAGGTCATGATCTCAGGGTCCTGGGATTGAATCCCACATCGGGCTCCCTGCTCACCAGGGAGTCTGCTTCTCCGTCTCACCCTGCTCTTGTGCTCTGGCTCACTCCAACACACGCTCTCTCTCCCTCTCAAATAAATAAAAAAAAATCTTAAAAGAAAAAAAAAAGAAATTGCATTGATATGAGCAGTATTGATCTGTAGTTATCTTTTTCTGTAATGCCTTTGTCTGATTTTGGTATCAGGGTATTTCTGGTTTTATAGAACAAATTGTGAAGTATATCCTAGCATTCAATTTTCTGGGAGAGTTTGTGTATAACTGGCATATTATTTCTTCCTTAAGTGTTCAATAGAATTCACCAGTGAAGCCATCTGGGCCTGGGGTTTTCTTTTGGGGAAGGATTTTAACTATAAATCGAATTCATAGGGCTACTAAAATTATCTACTTTTTTTTAAGATTTATTAATTAATTAATTTATATGACAGAGAGAGAGAGACAGCGAGAGCGGGAACACAAGCAGGGGGAGTGGCAGAGGGAGAAGCAGGCCTCCCACTGAGCAGGGAGCCCAACGGGGGGCTCGATCCCAGGACCCTGGGATCATGACCTGAGCCGAAGGCAGACGCTTAATGACTGAGCCACCCAGGCGCCACAAAATTATCTATTTTTTAATGAGCTTTGATATTCTATGTCATTTAAGACATTTATCTATTTTATCTAAGTTGTAAAATGCACAGGCATAACATTCATAATATTCTCTTATTATCCCTTTCATATCTGTAGGATCTGTCATGATGTCCTCTCTCATTACTGATATTGGTAATTTATATCATCTCTTTTTCTGGTCAGTCTAGAGAGAGAGAGATTTACCAATTTTATTCATCTTCTCACACTGAAAGGGGTTGAGTAGAGTAATGACATGATATGATTTACATTTAACACTGTCACTCTGGCTACTTGGTCTAAAATAGAATGTAGGAGAGGAAGAGAAAAAGCAGGTAGACCAATTAGGAGGGTATTAAAATAAACCAAAGGAGAG
>NW_027749984.1:0-303 GCF_054177405.1 Leptonychotes weddellii | reverse complement strand
GGTTGGCCTGGTGGTGGGTGTTGAGGAGGGCACGTTCTGCATGGAGCACTGGGTGTTGTGCACGAACAATGAATCATGGAACATTTCATCTAGAACTAATGATGTAATGTATGGGGATTAACATAAGAATAAAAAAAAAACTATTGTATTATTGTGCAAAAGGTTGTGCACAATTTTATGCCTATTTATACCTTGAGCATCAGCCCCTGAAATGTCTTCTTTAGTAATAGCTACAACAGAACAAATATGGTAAACATGCTTTTACAAACTTAAATAGAAAAATATGTTCACAAGTTTAAACTT
>NW_027749983.1:0-303 GCF_054177405.1 Leptonychotes weddellii | reverse complement strand
AAAAAAAACAATAACTAATAATGTAATAACAGAATAAAAATATGCTGGTAAAGGGAAGAATTTGTATTCCAGAGACCAAATGGGTGATGTCAAGTGTGAAGGTACCAAACGCTCCCCAGCGCACAGAGGCATGGGACAAAGAAATGATAGCGGTGAGAAAGCAGATGGTAGTTAGAAAAGATAGAGAGCAAGGATCCAACCTAACAATTACATGTGAATTTAAGAAAAATGCCAAGCAATTGGGATGGATACAATAAACAAAGGCAAATTGAACTATAATGTCTGGACTGAAAAAAAACAAAC
>NW_027749982.1:0-303 GCF_054177405.1 Leptonychotes weddellii | reverse complement strand
TGAGCATCTGACTCTTGATTTCAGCTCAGGTCGTGATCTTGGGGTCATGAGATCGAGGCCCATGTTGGGCTCTCCTCTCATCGGGGAGTCTGCTAGAGATTCTTTTTCTCTCTCTCCCTCTCCTTCTGCTCCTCCCCCTACTCACATGCTCTTGCTCTCTCTCTTTCTCAAATAAATAAATCAATCTTAAAAAAAAAAGCAGATTGGACACAGCTAAAGAAAGAATTGATGAATGGGAAAATTGATCTCAAGCAATCACCCATAACATACCATGGAGAATTAAGGAGAAAAAAATTAAGAAAG
>NW_027749981.1:0-303 GCF_054177405.1 Leptonychotes weddellii | reverse complement strand
TGAGCATCTGACTCTTGATTTCAGCTCAGGTCGTGATCTTGGGGTCATGAGATCGAGGCCCATGTTGGGCTCTCCTCTCATCGGGGAGTCTGCTAGAGATTCTCTTTCTCTCTCTCCCTCTCCTTCTGCTCCTCCCCCTACTCACATGCTCTTGCTCTCTCTCTTTCTCAAATAAATAAATCAATCTTAAAAAAAAAAGTAGATTGGACACAGCTAAAGAAAGAATTGATGAATGGGAAAATTGATCTCAAGCAATCACCCATAACATACCATGGAGAATTAAGGAGAAAAAAATTAAGAAAG
>NW_027749980.1:0-303 GCF_054177405.1 Leptonychotes weddellii | reverse complement strand
AAGAGAAGGTTGTATTAATAATCTCGCCTTAGAGAAAAGCAGGGGCAACAGGATTTGTGATAAATTTAAGAGGCGAAAATTCCAAAAATACTGACCTAGGACACCATCAGTAAGGATGCTGTATTAGTTTCCTATTGCTGCCATAACAAGTGATCACAAACTTAGTGCCCTGAAAAAATACAAGTTTATTATCTTACAGTTCTGGGCTTCATATATCTAAAAAGCATCAGCAAGGCTGCATTTTTTTTTTCTGGAAGCTCTAAAGAAGAATTCATTTCCTTGCCTTTTCCAACTTTTGGAGGC
>NW_027749979.1:0-303 GCF_054177405.1 Leptonychotes weddellii | reverse complement strand
CCTTGCTCAAGATTGCTTTGCTGAGTTGGGCTCCCTGCTCAGTGGGGAGTCTGCTGGTCTCCCTCTCCCTCTACCCTTCCCCCGCTCTCTCTCTCTTTCTCCCCCCTCTCTCTTAAATAAATGAATAAATCCTTTTTAAATAAAGACATTTGTTTTATGGGGACATTACAAAAAGTCTTCATGTTTTGAAATGGCTGCTGTTCTTCTCTGGTAGGTATGGACCATGAAGGTAAAATCCTAACTCCAATCTTTCTTGTGAGACTGAGAGTAAATGAATATTCCTTTTGTGTCTCTGGCTCCTAG
>NW_027749978.1:0-303 GCF_054177405.1 Leptonychotes weddellii | reverse complement strand
TCTACTCAACTGGGGAAATACCTGTAAGAGGATCTTTAAGTATAAGTTGTCAAGCATAGTCGTCTCCCCCCGCTCCGCCCCCCATTTGCTATAATCGTTGGCAGAAAGCTGGGAAAATGGGGGTAGGAAAACTCTGAACTGCTGCCCAAGGTTCCTGCTCCTCGTGTACGTGTACTGTGAGTCCGTGCTCTCACAGCGCTGGCGAGTTCTTGTTTGCTTCTCTAGACAGTAACAGAAAAGCACCACTGCTCAGTAAGAACCTTGAATAATTTAAAATTTTGGTCTAGTTTCTCAAAGGGCCCA
>NW_027749977.1:0-303 GCF_054177405.1 Leptonychotes weddellii | reverse complement strand
TCTACTCAACTGGGGAAATACCTGTAAGAGGATCTTTAAGTATAAGTTGTCAAGCATAGTCGTCTCCCCCCGCTCCGCCCCCCATTTGCTATAATCGTTGGCAAAAAGCTGGGAAAATGGGGGTAGGAAAACTCTGAACTGCTGCCCAAGGTTCCTGCTCCTCGTGTACGTGTACTGTGAGTCCGTGCTCTCACAGCGCCGGCGAGTTCTTGTTTGCTTCTCTAGACAGTAACAGAAAAGCACCACTGCTCAGTAAGAACCTTGAATAATTTAAAATTTTGGTCTAGTTTCTCAAAGGGCCCA
>NW_027749976.1:0-303 GCF_054177405.1 Leptonychotes weddellii | reverse complement strand
GGCTGGAGCACTGCCTCTCCCACCAGCTGCTTGCAAGCACGGAGGCACCGAGTCCAGAACTCGGTGGTCAGAGTGGGACCAGCCCGGCAGCCCATCCCCGCTCTGCCATTCTTTAGCTGCGTGGCCACAAGCAAACCTCAGTTCCCTCATCTGAAAAATGCGGATAAAAATGGGATCGATCCCATGGGATAGTGATTCCATAACAACGAGACGAGGAGTGTGAAAGTAAATGTTAGCTGATAGTATTATTTATGCTGCACGCGCCACCACCATCACCAGCATCACCAGCATCACCACCATCAC
>NW_027749975.1:0-303 GCF_054177405.1 Leptonychotes weddellii | reverse complement strand
TGTTTTTAATTTTTAAAGTTCTCCAAATACCATACGTCCTATGGGTACATATTGGTTATATTTTTTCCTGTTCAATCTTATGTATTCACTTCTCCCCTTAACTGCTTTCGCTTAACATGTATCCTTAAATCCTCCATATAATGTTATAATAGATTGCATCTAGATTAACCCTGAGGGTTGGGTGCTTCCTTTTTTTTTTTAAATTTTTTATTGTTATGTTAATCATCATACATTACATCATTAGTTTTTTTTTTAAAGATTGTGTTTATTTATTTGACAGAGAGAGACACAGCGAGAGAGGGA
>NW_027749974.1:0-4410 GCF_054177405.1 Leptonychotes weddellii | reverse complement strand
CTTCCTTCCTTCCTTCCTTCCTTCCTTCCTTCCTCCCCTCCTTCCTCCTTCTCAATAATTCAACAATGACTTAGGAGCATTTATTCTGTTTCAGTCTCTGTACTAGGCACAGGGCTAAAAAGATAATCTTCCAGTTGGGGACTTACCTTTTCACTTTCATTGTGGTGATTTAGTGTGAATACAGTTGCATGTTCTTAATTTTAACACAGTACAATCCATCCATCTGTTCTTTATTTTTTGCACCATTTGTCTTGTCTTAAAGAAATCTCACCCTCATATCCCAATGCCTCTTACTGGCTGTATTCATAAAGTTTTAAAGTTTTGGCACTCACATTTACATCTTAATTCCATATGAGGTTGATTTTTTGATCTTGTGAAGTAGGGACCCAATTTCCCTTTCATCTCTTTTTGATGTGGATAAGCCCGCTTCCAGCCCCGTGCACTGAATCTATCACATTCCTCCCTGACGTGTTGGATCATGGACCAAGGATCTATTTCTGGGGCTCTTCATATCTCATCTGGTGTTCCGCTGTCTCTCAGTGTTATTGGTGGTTACAAGCTCAAACATGTGGCACTGTGTACTTCCATTACAATTTCAGTTTTGATACATGAGTTATTGAGTAGTGGATTCCAAATACATGTTTACTTAAAACACATATTTGGTGCTACTGATTTCTAAATTGTGTTGGGATCAGAGATCACAGTAATATGATATGGCTATTTAAAACTGGTTGAGACTTATGATTTGCAAAATTACAAATCAACGTAAAACTTGTGCATTTGCTTGAAAATTATGTGTATCTTGCAATTGCTGGATTTGGGGTTCCATGTTCATCAAGCTCAAACCTGTAAGCAGTGTTTTATTTAAATCCATTTTTTTCTATCTTTATTTCTATTTGTCTTTCGATTAATGACAAGCCTGGGTTAAAATTTTCCATTATATTTATATAAGTTCTTTTTAGTTCTGTCAAGTTTTGCTTTATATATATATGTATATATATATATATATATATATGATTAGATGTGGGTTTTGTAAAATTCATTGGCTGATATGTTTTTGAAGGCAGTCTGACTATTGATTATTTTAACTGCAGATGTGTCAATATATTTTAATTATTTTAAATGTTATTGTATATACTTTTGAATGTCTATTTCCCTCTTTCTCATTTTCCCCCTTTTGATTTCTTAAAACGTATTAAATACACTTATTATATATTGGAAAAATTCTGTTGTTTGTTGTTGCTGATTTTTGGTGCTGGCTTCTTTGAATTGTTTTATTTTCAATTCACATGTTTGAATCTCTTTGGTAATTCTTTGAGGCCTTAGTTAGGGGTGTCTAGAAACTTTGTATTTTTTGTGTTTCCTTTCATCGGGCAAATGTAGTATACCAACCAGTGCAGTTTAAATTATTTGTGGGATTTTTTTTTTTTTTTTTGGTGCTGTTTGTTTGTTTTTACGAAGACTGTGTGGATTCCAAATCCAGGGCTGGTTTATACACGTGAATTCTCAGGGAACACATTTTTATTTCCCTCTTCACCCATAGCTAATGGCAGATGACCACTGTCCACTTCTGTAGGACGGACATTCTCCAGTTCAAGATATCTCTGAGGGTGTCCTTTTTTTTTTAATTTAGTTTTATTTTTTTGAAGATTTTATTTATTTACCTGACAGAGAGAGAGAGAGAGCGCGCGCACAAGCAGGGGGAGTGGGAGAGGGAGAAGCAGGCTCCCTACTGAGCAGGGAGCCCGATGCAGGACTTGATCCCAGGACCCTGAGATCATGACCTGAGCTGAAGGCAGACGCTTCACCAACTGAGCCACCCAGGTGCCCCTGAGGGTGTCCTTCTTTATAGGTGTCAGCATATGCATTGTTCTGGAGTCTAATTTCCCTTTCTGTGAGGGTGCAAAATATGTCTCTAGGTCTGCCCATCGATACGTCCATGACCCTGAATTCCAGTCCTTCTGGGATCAGAAGGCATTTCCAGGGAAGGCTGTGGCTTCAGAGCTTCCTGGACATATATTGGTTTGTTACTGGCCTTAGCCGACTTCTCTTATTTATTTATTTTTTTTGGTAGCTTACTTTTGCATGTAAAAGAGTATTCAAATTTTCAGTTAGTCTCAGCTTTCTAGCTATCTTGTGGCAGGGAGGTGTCAGGCTATTTCATTTCACAAATATTTGAGCGCTGACCTTATAGCATCCACTCCTTATGCACTTACAGGGAGCAATGATCCCTGTCTTGGAAAGCACCTCGTATTGCCTTAATATTCTCATCAGGACAATAATTAATATAATTATAGTGTACCAGGAATCTTTCTAAGCATTTTTTATATATTAACATGAGTATTTTCATAATAACCTAGTGATAATGAGGTTATTATCCCCACCACTGTATAGATCAGGAAATGAAGGCCTGGGGGGCTTAACTACATACTCACTGATGTAAATGCATGGACACAAGTATGAATGAATATAGCAGACTCAAGAGATTCAAATTCAAGACCATCTGAAATCAAAACCTATCGCAGTATGCTGCCCCTAAGAATCCAGTGGCTTGTAATTCTAGCAGAGTTCCTAGGGTGTTCTTCATCTAAGACTGGTAGTTCTGACCCACCTCATTTTATGAGGACTTTTTGGTTAATGAAACTATCCAGAAGGTTCCTTCAGGAATAATACTGCAGACAGAGAATCACTGGGGTGAAATAAGACTTGGGGCAAGCCCATGAGATACACCTCATACTCAAAACTTTTAAAACTTGAGCCCAGTGAAGGTTTCTTGGAAGTAAGAGCACTCATTGTGTTTTGGATCAGTGATATATCAAATTATAAAGTATTCATTAAACATCTTCTCCCAGTGATGGAGATTCTAAGCAATCACCCTGTCATTGCTCCCTTCACAAGGATTTCCTTGTTGGTGATATAAACAGATCTTCTTATCTAGCAAACAGGATTCATTGTGGATCCAGTGAATACATAATTTTTTCATCTACATCTATGTATATCTTTTGCCAGAAAGTGTAGTGCAGTAAGCTTTGGGTCCAAGTACCTTTTGACATTCATTCTCCTCAAATCCTTTTAGACAGAGAATGTCCTTGCTATTGATAGCATACTCAGAACAGATGGAAAATGACATTAAAGTAATTCATGATGGGTAATATAGCAATGTTTTCTTTCATCACATGACACCATGATCTTCGTTGTGGTCATGCATGTCATACATTTCTACAAAGTCCTACCATAGTCCAATTGGATATGGTATTAAGGGAATCTGTTCCAGGTGGGCTACCTACTGCAAAGGAAAAAAAAAGAGAGAGAAAGAAAAAAAGAAAAAAGAAAAAAATGCAACAAAGACTGCAAACTTTTATAGAACAATATTGTTACCACATCATCAATTTGTCCCTTTGTTACTGGTCGTCTAAAAGCCTCTAATGAAAAACCAAAACAGTAAATTCAGATAGAAAGTAAACATTCAGCATGCTGTCTGAAGCCAGGAAATAGTTTTTATAACTAAATAGAAAATAAGTACAAAGTGTCAGAGATCACGATGTCTCATATATACCAATGCTGGGGAAATATTTTTCCACTTGTGAATAGGTGGGTAGATAAAGAGGAAAAATTTGGAAGAAAATTTCTCAGGTTTTCAGCTGCAGAAATGATCTTCAGAACTCCTTGTATCTTATTCTATCCAAGAGCCTCTCCCCTATCTACCATGACTCCACTATCAGAGTTACTTCAGTTACCATTTGAAGACAAAATCCTCTCTCTCCAAAGTCGGGTTTCTAACACTGGCCAAATCTCCAGGGATTCACCATCTTTTTTTTCCTCTCCTCCCTGAGTGACTCCAAAAGTATACTGGGGACCATGTGAGGAGCTTTTAACAGTCATTTCCTAAATGGCCTGAAGCTTATACCTATAGAATTACTTAAAACTATCCCCCCAGGGCACCTGGATGGCTCAGTTGGTTAAGCGTCTGCCTTTTGGCTCGGGTCATGATCCCAGGGTACTGGGATCCAGTCCCACGTCGGGCTCCCTGCTCCACAGGGAGTCTGCTTCTCCCTCTGCCCCTCCCTCCACTCATTCTCTCAATCTCTCTTGCTCTCGTGCTCTCTCTCTCAAATAAATAAATAAAATCTTAAAAAAAAAATATCGAGGGGCAGAGCAAGATGGCAGAGGAGTAGGAGACCTGGATTTCGTCTGGTCTCAGGAATTCAGCTGGACAGGGATCAAACCATTCTGAACACCTATGATCTCAACAGGAGATCGAAGAAAAGAATAGCAGCAACTCTCTGAACAGAAAAGCGATCACTTCCTGGAAGGTAGGATGTGCGGAGAAGTGAATCGGAGGCGATATTTGGGAGGATTGACAGCCGGGGGAGGGGGCCTCCGTCGGCCACTTCTGGCAAGTGATAGAGC
>NW_027749973.1:0-303 GCF_054177405.1 Leptonychotes weddellii | reverse complement strand
GTAAAAATAGTGACCATCCCAGGCTGTCTTCTGTCAGCTCCCCATCATCACCATCACTTCTGGAAGCACAATTCCCAGAGCCCCCTTTCCTCTGTGGTTTCCTGTGGAGTTGCTCACGGAGGCATCTTACCTTAGATTTGGAAGTCAGAAGGGGAGGATTCAATGCCATCCATCAGCACCTGCAGGCAGATGCGTGATAAGTGGAGGACCGGAGAATCACCTGGTGAAGGGCTGCAGAGGCAAGACAGGCCTGAGGACCACGTGATTAGGCAGCCTGTCTATCCAATGGTATATGCTCTCTGA
>NW_027749972.1:0-303 GCF_054177405.1 Leptonychotes weddellii | reverse complement strand
GCCTTCAACTCCTGGCCATTAGAACAGGGGGAGTTGAGGGTGATGGGATAAGGATGGGGGTGGGGGGATGGCTTGCAGGAGGGACTTTGGTGAGGATGCAGGTGATTTGGTGTGACTGTGGAGCCAGGTGGGGCTCCGGCCCTGCGGTCTCTGGGAGCACTCGCTTGGAGATAGGTCGGCCATTTCTTGTCCTTGTTCAACCAGGCTCCCTAATTTCTAACATCCAGATATAAAATGGGTTTGGCTGAGGTTTGTCTGGAGATGCCGGCCCCCGCTCCTGGTTGCAGTGGCCCAGCTCATTGC
>NW_027749971.1:0-303 GCF_054177405.1 Leptonychotes weddellii | reverse complement strand
CCCAGAGACTGGAGACCTCTCACCGAGGGTGAGCTCCGGCAGCTGGAGCGTGTCCTCAACCTCCTCCCTCCGAGCATCGGGACGGCCACCTACCAGGTGACCTTCTCTGGGTGGGCGCTGGGCCGTAAGTCCACCAGAGCCAGCAAGGGCATCTGACCTGCGGCAGCCGCCAGCACAGTCAGATGAGCGTGAACCTGCTGACAGACGGACCAACGGTGCCAACCATCCTGGGGATGGAGGACGTCCCATTTCTGTATGATTTTTAACCAAAGGTGAGAAGAGGAAAAGTCCCTGTGGTCTCGG
>NW_027749970.1:0-303 GCF_054177405.1 Leptonychotes weddellii | reverse complement strand
TCTCACAAAGTGTGCTTCTCTGGGTGGGGCAGGCTGGCGCTTCAGTTGAACCCAAGTACCTTTCTCTTTGGCTTCCTTCTTTTTCTGATCATTTTCCTTCACACTCTTCAGGAATCTGTCTCGGTTCTTTGAGTGTTTAATATACTCAATGTGTACATTAATTCTCTTGGCAAGAATCTTGCCCTTGTTTGTTTACAACGATGCCAGCAGCATGCTGAGTAACATTGTAGACTCTTCCAGTTTTGCCATGGTAACATTTGTGGGCATTCCTTTTTGAACAGTGCCCATTCCCTTGATGTCCAC
>NW_027749969.1:0-303 GCF_054177405.1 Leptonychotes weddellii | reverse complement strand
AAGAACGATGATTATGCTAGGGTCCAGGAGTGGTAAAATATCCTGCCACATTTTTCTATTCTTTTCCTGTAGTTTCAACACTACACCAAAGCTGTGTAGTTCTAGATAAGTTTTTATTGTTCAGGAAAAAGACAGGGTAGAATTATGTTTTTCTATGAGGGTGATAAGGGGTTTTCTCCCTTTTATTCTGTTTCTAAAAATTTTTATTGTTATGTTAATCACCCTACATTACATCATTAGTTTTTGAGGTAGTGTTCCATGATTCACTGTTGGCATATAACACCCAGTGCTCCATGCAGAACG
>NW_027749968.1:0-303 GCF_054177405.1 Leptonychotes weddellii | reverse complement strand
TCATATACAAAAATATAATTTTATTTCCAGGAAATTACTAGCAATTACATTTATTTCCAGATAATAATGAGATTGAAGTATTCAAATAATAGTGGACAATAAACCTTGGGATTTTGTAATACTATCAAAGCGTAGCAATGTGTGAGCAAAATCTAAAAATCTTCCGATATTTTTCATTGTTTATTACAAATACACAGATAGATGGTCATAACATTTTTAGGAGAACAGACTCTAGGTTTGGCAGGGGACGTCATCCACCTAAGCCACAGCTTGTCTAACAAGAGGCCATCTCACCTTTTTACA
>NW_027749967.1:0-303 GCF_054177405.1 Leptonychotes weddellii | reverse complement strand
TTAGCTCCATCCACGTCGCTGAAAATGGGAAGATTTCATTTTTTTGATGGCTGAGTAATATTCCATTGTGTGTGTGTGTGTGTGTGTGTGTGTATGATTATATATGTGTGTGTATATATGTGTATATATATATGATTATATATATATATATGATAATGTATAGAAATGCAAGAGAAGTGGATATATACCACTTCTCTTTATCCATTCACCTGTGGATGGACATCTGGGCTCTCTCCATATTTTACTTATTGTGGACATTTCTGCTATAAACATTGGGAGGTGCATGTGCCCCTTCAAATCACT
>NW_027749966.1:0-303 GCF_054177405.1 Leptonychotes weddellii | reverse complement strand
AGTGGGACACGGACCACTTCTGGACACATATTTGATCCTCACTCTCTCATTTCCCTTTATTCAGTCCAGATTATGGAGAGAACAAGGAGTTTATGTACATCATTAGAGACGCTAAATGGAAGGACTCGTGCCTGAATCATTACATGAAAACTGCTTGACAAACCTTTCACTGCACTGCTTTGAGTAAGCATAAGCCTTTTTTTTTTTTTTTTTTTTTTAATTAATTCTTATTAGTATTCTGTATGTGTATATATTCCCAGTTGTCTTCTAAGTGCTTTACATGGATTCATTCATTCACTCCTC
>NW_027749965.1:0-303 GCF_054177405.1 Leptonychotes weddellii | reverse complement strand
TGGTGTTCAGAAGATTGGACAGCCACATGCAGAAGAATGAAACTGGACCATTTCCACACCATACACAAAAATAGACTCAAAATGGATGAAAGACCTACATGTGAGACAAGAATCCATCAAAATCCTAGAGCAGAACACAGAGCAACCTCTTTGACTTCAGCCACGGTAACTTCTTGCTAGACATGTCTCCAAAGGCAAGGGAAACAAAAGCAAAAATGAACTACTGGGACTTCATCAAGATAAAAAGCTTCTGCACAGCAAAGGAAACAGTCAACAAAACTAAGAGGCAACCCACAGAATGGG
>NW_027749964.1:0-303 GCF_054177405.1 Leptonychotes weddellii | reverse complement strand
ATTCAAGCCCAATTCTTGCAATTGTTGTAAAGATGCAAGTGAATAAAAGAAGTATGTGAAGAAAATGCCAAAATTTTAACAGTTGCTATCTTCCTATGAAGGGGCTGTAGGTGATTTTTTCCCTTCTTTATACTTTCATAAATTTTCTATTTTGCACATCTATTTCTCTTTTTAAAAAATATTAATTTAAAAAATAAGTTGAAGGTGCCTGGGTGGCTAAGTCAGTTAAGCATCTGCGTTCGGCTCAGGTCATGGTCTCAGAGTCCTGGGATCAAGCCCCAGGAGGGTTCCCTGCTTTGCAGG
>NW_027749963.1:0-4410 GCF_054177405.1 Leptonychotes weddellii | reverse complement strand
GAGGGTCCTGAGACCACACTGTCCCCGAGGGTTCCACCCCCCGCTTAGCCACCGGAGTGACGTCCCTCAGCGGAGCAGACTTTTAAAAGTTCCGACTTTGTGCTCCGTGGTTCTATCACTTGCCAGAAGCGGCCGACGGAGGCCCCTCCCCCGCCGTCTATCCTCCCGAATATCGCCTCGGATTCACTTCTCCGCACGTCCTACCTTCCAGAAAGTGGTCGCTTTTCTGATGAGAGAGTTGTTGCTCTTCTTTTCTTCGATCTCCTGTTGAGTTTGTAGGTATTCAGAATGGTTTGATCCCTATCCAGCTGAATTCCTGAGAGGAGACGAAATCCAGGTCTCCTACTCCTCCGCCATCTTGCTCCGCCCCCTGTTTTTGCTCTTTTAATTAAAAAAAAAAATTGACACTTGTACCAAGCAGCTGCCTTATACTTTTTCCGAATTGCAGTAAAATTTTCCAAAAAGTCTGTAATTTAGAAAATCCTTAATTAAAATGCAAACCTCTGTCATATATTTAAGTCCATTTAAAATAAGGCAACATTAAAAATGCAGTTACTATAAAGATGGAAAAAAATTAGGAAGTTTGTGGAAAAGGGTTATAAAGATATACTAGAAATCTGGGTCTGTTCTGAAAAACAGTCTTCGGTAACAAAGTTTTGACTGGGTGTTATGCACAAACAATGAATCATGGAACACTACATCAAAAAAGAATGATGTAATGTATGGTGATTAACATAACATAATTAAAAAAAAGAAACATGCCAAGTAAGACTACATACATGGTAAAAACAAAAGCAAAAATAAAAAAAAACAAAGTCTTGATCCCAACTTCGGAGAGGCAAGGTACAAGGAGAGAACGACATGTACTCTTGACCCTTGGACAATGCACAGGTTAGGGCTGCTGACCACCAGCACAGTTGAAAATCCAATTATAACTTTGGACTCCCCAAGAACTTAACTACTACTAGCTTACTGTTGACCAGAAACCTTACCGATAACATAAAGTGAGTAACGTGTATTTTGTATGTATTATTTTCTGTATTCTTACAATAAAGTAAGCTACAGAAAAAATGTTAAGAAGATCATAAGAAAAAATACATTGACAGCACTGTATATATAGTTATTGAAACAAATCCATGTGTAAGTGAACCCCCGCAGTTCAAACCCATGTTGTTCAAGGGTCAACTGTACATACAGAGGAGAACAAATTATCTCCCCAAAATGGATTTCTGGTGACACAATTAGAGGTGTATATATATCAATTAACCAGTTAGTGAAATATTGAGATGAGAGCTTCTGGTGAACTTCACTGTGGAGATGAACGGCCTTCAAATATGTGGTGTTTCCTTCCGCTGTGCCCCAAATATTAAGGAGAAATGGGTGGCATGATTTTTCAGTGACTACTGAAGTTATTATTAAACCATAAAGATGGTTTCTCCCTGTTGTATTAAACAGTAGAATAGTAGCAACTTTAAATAATGAGCCAGCAGAAAGGTAAAATTGTAATGAGAAATTTAACTTATTTAAGTCTTTTCAGAAACTTATTCTTTTCCTCACAACAAAACTGAAAACTGTCATAGAAAAATGGAATGAAGGAAGCGATAGGAAATGCCCAGGTCCTGTCAGGAGCCTAGAATGGAAGCTGTTTAGTGGGATCAATCAATTCCAAGTGGCTTTCTCAGCATCTGATGGCCCTTACATTTCCAGCAAGCTTCTACCTGGTCCTCAAATGCCTCCTTGATGAAATGTCAAGTGTCCTCATCAGCGGTGGAGAGCCGGTCAGGCATCTGCATGGTCTCAGAATATGTGCTGAAGGCTGAGTTTATCAGAAATGCCACATTTTGCAAATGAAGTCTTGAGGATTTATAAAATGTGAGAAAGTTCAACAGCTTTGAGAAAAGTCAGGGCAATGATAATTCAAAAATACTTAATAATTCATGTGCTTTGCAATGAATTTAACTATTTCATTGATTACCCTAAAACACTACATTTCTCATTTTCTTCATTTGTTTCTAACGTATAAGCACTAGTTACAATACAGATAGAATGGTACATCCTCTCCGGCTGGGAATATGCAGTACAGTTGACCCTTGAGCAACACTGGCATTAGGGTTGCAAGTTCCCACATAGTCAAAAATCTCTGTATGACTTTTGACTCCTCCAAAACTTAACTGCTAATAGCCTACTGTTGGCCAGAAACCTTAACAATAACATCAACAGTTTTACATGTTATATGTATTATATACTGCATTCTCACAATGAAGTGAACTAGAGAAGAGAAAATGTTAAGAAAATCGTAAGAGAAAATACATTTGCAATATTGCACTCTATTTATTTATTTATTTTTGAATGTTTATAAAAACTCTATACATAACACCAAACATGAAAGCAACCAAAAATCTGCACACTTATTTTTATATCAGCTTTTTATATAATGACCAAGACTTGAGGTAACAAAGATGTCCTCTGATAGGTTTTACATTCATAGAGTGGTATATTTCTCAAAATCTAAAAGAAAGTAATTCTTGAGTCAAAAAATATACATGAATTTTAAATACACATTTCTTAGGGAAGAAAAACATATAAAAGGCTCATTCTTATCATTGAGATTGTATTACATTTTGAAAGGGCAAGGATCTGGGGCGCCTGGGTGGCTCAGTCGTTAAGCGTCTGCCTTCGGCTCAGGTCATGATCCCCGGGTCCTGGGATCGAGTCCCGCATCGGGCTCCCGGCTCAGCGGGAAGCCTGCTCTCCCTCTCCCACTCCCCCTGCTTGTGTTCCCTCTCTCGCTGTGTCTCTCTCTGTCAAATAAATAAATAAAATCTTTAAAAAAAAAAAAACAGAAAGGGCAAGGATCTAGAAGTGTTAGAAAGTTTAGTGATTGACAGGAGGAGAGAGAAGGAGGAGGAGGGTGAATGTGTGAAGCACAAGGACTGTATTTATGGTCTCCATCCACCTGACATTCTGGACCATCCTACATGACACTGTGGAGGGAGGGAGGGAACTCTCCTAGACAGCCATCTGGGAGACTGGGGTCCATGATGGAGTGCACAGTGTGACATCATCCCATCTGCTGCTATAGATTTGTGAACCTGCCCCACAGTAGGGGTGGGATGGAAAGGTCCTGACCTGAGGGACTTTGCAAAGGAAGGGAGCCTATAGGTCCAGAGAGAAAAGTTCATTGCAAGTTAGCCCCTTATTCCACGTGAGGCAGTTGTGTCCCATGGGGTGACTGGCCAATAATTGTGATGTTTATGGTCTGTGCCTGGAATTGAACAATGAAGTCAATGGTCAGAAATGGTGAGAGCCACTTTGTTCCTTCAGGAAGGGAAGTTCCAGCTTTGTGTGGGTCTCAGCCTCTCCATAACCAATGTCATGGTCAGATTCACACTTGTGGTTCTTTTTATTTTCTTATGTTATGTTAGTCACCATACAATACAACATTAGTTTTTGATGTGGTGATCCACGATTCACTGTTTTCCTATAACATCTGGTGCTCCATGCAGTACGTGCCCTCCTTAATACCCATCACTGAGCTAACCCATCGCCCCATCCCCCTCCCCTCTAAAACCCTCAGTTTGTTTCTCAGAGTCCATAGTCTCTCGTGGTTCATCTCTCCCTCCGATTTCCCCCCCTTCATTTTTCCTTTCCTTCTCCTAATGTCCTCCATGCTATTCTTTACATTCCACAAATAAGTGAAACCATGTGATAATTGATTTTCTCTGCTTGACTTATTTCACTTAGCATAATCTCCTTCAGTCCCATCCATGTTGATGTAAAACTTGGGTATTCATCCTTTCTGATGTCTGAGTAATATTCCATTGTATATATGGACCACATCTTTATCCATTCCTCTGTTGAAGGGCATCTCGGCTCTTTCCACAGTTTGGCTATTGCAGACATTACTGCTATGAACATCGGGGTGCATGTGGCCCTTCTTTTCACTACATCTGTGTCTTTGGGGTAGACACCCAGGAGTGCAATTACTGGGTCATAGGGTAGCTCTATTTTTAATTTTTTTGAAGCACCTCCACACTGTTTTCGGAAGTGGCTGTACCAACTTGCATTCCCACCAACAATGTAAGAGCATTCCCCTTTCTCCACAACCTCTCCAACATTTGTTGTTTCTTGCCTTGTCAATTTTTGCCATTCTAACTGGTGTAAGGTGGTATCTCAATGTGGTTTTGATTTGAATTTCCCTGATGGCTAATGATGATGAACATTTTTTCATGTGTCTGTTAGCCATTTGTATGTCTTCTTTGGAGAAGTGTCCATGTCTTCTGCCCATTTTTTGACTTGATTATTTGTTTTTTGGGGTGTTGAGTTTGAGAAGTTCTTTATAGATCTTGGATACCAGCCCTTTATCTGTAGTGTCATTTGCAAATATCTTCTTCCATTCTGTGGGTTGCC
>NW_027749962.1:0-303 GCF_054177405.1 Leptonychotes weddellii | reverse complement strand
TGTTCTACTTCAAAACCAAAAAATAAAAGAAATTTTAAAAGTTTTAATTTTGGGGAAGAAAGGTAAGGAAGGCAAGTCCTAAGAATCTATGTCAGTGTTTCCCCCAGTTGAGCCTTGCCCGGGCTCATTTCCCTGCACACACTGTCCCTGAGCATGACCCTCACAACAGGCTAGGCAGGTCAGTTCCCAGAGACCCAGGTTTAACTCTGCTGTACACAGAGGGAAAAAAATAACATCTTTCCAGAGCCCATGTGAAGGCAAACAGAGGGGTTTCACTGTGCCGTGTCTGGGACAGCTGACTTC
>NW_027749961.1:0-303 GCF_054177405.1 Leptonychotes weddellii | reverse complement strand
GGGAAGCTGGCTTCTCCCTCTCCCACTCCCCCTGCTTGTGTTCCCTCTCTCGCTGTCTCTCTCTCTGTGTCAAATAAATAAATAACATCTTTAAAAAAATTTTAAAAAAGTAAAGTTTTAACTTATAACTTATGACTTTCCTTCCTTTGGTTTGCATGTTCCATACATATTCGGAAAAATATATGGTGATGAAAGTACTCAACCATAGAAAAACTATGGCATAACGCCATGAAAACACTTGGATAAGAACGAACACTATCTGCAGAGCCTATAATAAGAGAGACAGAGCAGTGATTCTCTTTC
>NW_027749960.1:0-303 GCF_054177405.1 Leptonychotes weddellii | reverse complement strand
ACATAATTTTCCCTTATCATACTGACCTTTTCTGATTTCA
This sequence comes from Leptonychotes weddellii, assembly GCF_054177405.1. NCBI lineage: Eukaryota > Metazoa > Chordata > Mammalia > Carnivora > Phocidae > Leptonychotes > Leptonychotes weddellii. The sequence goes on along the minus strand of NW_027749960.1, from coordinate 263 downwards.
GTATCAATATTATGTTACAGTCACAAAGTGAGTTTAGAGATGTTCTTTTCCCTCATCTCAGGAAGAGATTATACAAGATTGGAATGATCTGTTCTTGAAAGACTGGTAGAATTTACTTCTAAAAACACCTAGACATTGGTGGTTTTTTTTGGGGGGGGGGAGATTTCAAATCATCTACTTCAATTTCCTTAACAATTTTGGTCTCTCTTCATTCCTACTATGGCATTTGTGTTTTTTTGTTTTTTTAAAGATTTTATTTATTT
>NW_027749959.1:0-303 GCF_054177405.1 Leptonychotes weddellii | reverse complement strand
TTCGTTTGACACATCATTGTATAAAAGATAAAGCTGAGAGCTAAAAAGAATTTTTAAACAGCAAAATCAATTTGAAAGCAGACAAATTCACTGAGTTGTCACAGAATCACCAAGGGTCCCCATGCGTTATCAGAGCTTGAACTGGTGGTTGGAAACATGCATTTTCAACCAATTTATTTTTGCTCCCAAGAAAGAAATTCATGAAAATATTGCCAGAGGCACACCAAGAAACGTCGGAAAGCCAAACAATGCCAAAATGAAGAAAACTGCTCCGTGGTGAATCTTCCCCAATTTAGCAACATG
>NW_027749958.1:0-303 GCF_054177405.1 Leptonychotes weddellii | reverse complement strand
TATTTACCCCAAAGATACAAATGTAGGGATCCGAAGGGGTACGTGCACCCCGATGTTTATAGGAGCAATGTCCACAATAGCCGAACTGTGGAAAGAGCCATGTTAACACGAATTCCTTAACATTATCAAATATTTATTCAGTGTTCAAATAGTGTCAAAATGACTTTCTGTAATTATTTTGCTCAGAGTAGGATCCAAAACTGAGGCCTCGCATTGCATTTGGTTGATATGGCTTTGAAGTCTCTTTTAATCTGTAACAATTCCCCCACCCAACCACCTTCTTTCTTCATTGAAGAAATCAGG
>NW_027749957.1:0-303 GCF_054177405.1 Leptonychotes weddellii | reverse complement strand
CTAGATGATCTTGCCCCCTTTATTGTCTCTCTGACCTCATCTCCTCCTACTTGCCCTCCTGCTCTCTGCTCTGGTGATACTCTTTTTCCTGCAAAGGCCCACTTCCATCACAGGGCCTTTGCCCTGTTGTCACCTCAGCCTGGGAGGCTCTTCCCCCACATGTCCACATGACATGTTCCTTCGCCTTCTTCAGGTCTTTCTTCACAAACCACCTTCTCTTCAAGGTCTTCCCTGGTCCCCTAACTAAAATGCTCCTCACTGGCTCACACATTCTACTCTCTGGCAAGCTGTAGGTTTCGTTTC
>NW_027749956.1:0-303 GCF_054177405.1 Leptonychotes weddellii | reverse complement strand
GGGACTTGCCCTGGGCTAGCAGGGCTCCCGAAAGGCAGCCCCAGGGCCCACACTCAGCAGAAGCCGCTCGCCTCACGCCCCCACCCGAGGGCAGGGTGAGGCAGGATGCAGGGAGGTGAGGCCTGGGGGTGGAGAAGTGTAGGCAGACACAGACGGTCAGCCCCCCAGGCCAGCTCCTCACACTGGCGGGCACACTGGGAGCTACAGACAAAACAGGCTCTGGGGGGCCAGGAGGGACCCCCGGGCCGGCTTCCCCGCCAAGACTTACCAGGTGGGAGGGCAGGGCTCGGCGGGCACGGGGTG
>NW_027749955.1:0-303 GCF_054177405.1 Leptonychotes weddellii | reverse complement strand
AAGGACGGTTCTATGTATCTGCTGCTGCATCCAAAAGATACCCCCAAACAGTGGCTTGAAACACAAGCGGTTATGCGGTTTGCTCCCAAATCTGGGGTTGACTGGCTCGGCTAGGCGGCTGTTGTTTGGGGGTGGGGGGCATCTCCTAAGGTTCCAGTCAGACGGTGGCCAAGGCTGCAGTCACCCCAAAAGTGTTCTCATTCACATGCTCAGGGTCTGGGCAGGGAGACCCAAGCAACTGGATCCCACATGAGCTGGCTCTGCCAGGCATCCATCTCTCTCTCTCTCTCTCTCTCTCTCTCT
>NW_027749954.1:0-303 GCF_054177405.1 Leptonychotes weddellii | reverse complement strand
GGACCATTGCTAACCCTATGGATATATCCTTATATAAATATAGTGGCTTCTGTTGTAAATCAGATCAATCACATGAGAGAAAGGGTGTGTGGGTGTGTGTGTGGTTTTTTTTTTTTTTAAAGATTTTATTTATTTATTTGACAGAGACAGAGACAGCGAGAGCAGGAACACAAGCAGGGGGAGTGGGAGAGGGAGAAGCAGGCTTCCTGCTGAGCCGGGAGCCCGATGTGGGACTCGATCCCAGGACCCTGGGATCATGACCTGAGCCGAAGGCAGTCGCTTAACCAACTGAGCCACCCAGGC
>NW_027749953.1:0-303 GCF_054177405.1 Leptonychotes weddellii | reverse complement strand
AACAGGAACCTAGACTGTAATATCAGGCTACACATCCTGGCTTCTCTCTTTGATGGCTTCACTCCCTGCTTCTGCAAACAGGCTTTCACCACCCAGAAAACGGTTTTCAGTTAGTCCAGAGTCATATCCTTTGAGTTCACCAATCCAAGAGGAATGGGATTTTCCTCTTCAGCTCCCATTTTATTTTACTTTTTTTTTTAAAGATTTTATTTATTTATTTGACAGAGACAGCGAGAGAGGGAACACAAGCAGGGGGAGTGGGAGAGGGAGAAGCAGGCCCCCTGCTGAGCCAGGAGCCCGATG
>NW_027749952.1:0-4410 GCF_054177405.1 Leptonychotes weddellii | reverse complement strand
GGTCATGATCCTGGAGTCCCGGGATCGAGTCCCACGTCGGGCTCCCTGCTCAGCGGGGGGTCTGCTTCTCCCTCTGACCCTCTCCCCTCTCGTGCTCTCTGTCTCTCATTCTCTCTCTCAAATAAATAAATAAAAAATCTTAAAAAAAAAAAAAAAGTATTTCCTCTTAACAAGAAGCTTCCCAGGGTGTCCTAGTGTGCTTTCCCTATAAGCTCAAGTCTAGGGGAAGTCAAATAAAACAAGGCCCTTATGATTCCTGGCTATTTTTCAAATACAATTCCATTTTCATTTGAGTGAGGATTTCAAGTGAATGTTAACCTCCTTCTTTCCTCTCTTTCTGCCTTCCTTTTATCTTTTTTTGATTTTGTGTATACATGTTTAAAAATTACAAAAGAGCTTCTAATTCAAATATTACAGAAGTGAAGTTTCACCATCCCCCCTGTTTTTGATTACCACAATAAGTTTGGTTAATATCCATCACCTCACATAGTTACATTTTTTTTTCTTGTGATGAGAACTTCTAAGATGTACTCTCTTAGCAACTTTCAAACATACAATACAGTGTTAACTATAGTCACCATGCTCTACATGACATTACCCAAAGTTATTTATCTTATAACTGGAAGTTTGTACCCTTTGACCCCCTTAACCCATTTTCCCAACCTTTACCCTTTACCTCTGGCAACCACCAGTCTGTTCTCTGTTTAATCCCACTCTTCAGAGTTAACAATTGTTAACAGATTGGTATAAATTCAGAATTTTAATATGCATATATAAACATATACAATCAGATATATGAATTATTTTGGTTTATAAAAATTGGGCATTTTGTATACTTTTCTATGTTTTCTCATTTATCAATATATCATGAATACTTTCCTACATAAATACATATAGATTTCCATCATTGCATGATTCCATTGTATCCCATTGTCAGCCTATTTAACCATTCCCCCATTAACAGAAATTTCATTTATTCCAGTTTTTTTCTATATGAATTTATGCTACAACAAATATACTTGTACAATACAAGGTTTTTTTTGTAACATAAATTATTAGAAATGGAAATCCTGGGTCAAATGTCTACATACTTAAATGTTGATAGATTTTGTCAAATTTCCTTTTAAAAAGGCTGCTTCAATTTAAACTCTCACTACCAATGTATAAGAAGGTCTGTTTCCTAGAACCCTTACCAATACTGTGCATTTTAATCCTTTAATTTTTTGCCAGTTTGAAAAAAACTTTTTGCTAGTTCCATGTTGTTTTAATGTGTATTTCATTCATAGTTGGTGAGACAGAGCATCTTCCCGTATTTTTGATGGCTATTTATGTTCTTTCTTTTGCAGGACCTATTTCCACCAGAAATTACAGAGGGAAAACAAGACAGCTTTTGTGACAGAGCTCTGATAATGAGAAAGGTATATCACCTATACTTGGGCAGAAAAATAAAAAGATAGGTGTTTCTTTTTATTAGAAGTACAAATATATCAAATGTATCATGATTGTGTAAGATGATAACTTTAGGAAAAGTTGGGTGAAGGGTACATGAACCTACTGTATTATCTTCATGACACTTTTGTAAATCTAAAATTACTTCAAAATAAAAAAAGTTTTAACAACAACAACAAAAAGAAGTACAAATATGCTTTTTTAAACAATAAAGGCTGAAAGTAGAATGCATCACTCTGCAAAAGATACACAGATAGGCTTCATAGTATATTTCAGAGACACTAAAGCATTCGAACAGAGGAAAACTGAGGAAATAAGGCCACTGAGGAAGCTGGCAGTGTACTTCTAACCATCCATCCATTTGTTCATTATTTGAAAAACATTTGATAAATATTTTTGAGCACCTACAATATGCTAATCACTGGGCATCTGGTGGTGAAAAAGATCTTAGTCTCTGGAGTAAGATTGACTGGGTTTGAATTTTGACTCCATCTCTTACACTGTGATCTTGTGTGAGTTGTTTAATGTCCTTGTGCTGCAGTTTCCTCATCTGTAAAATGGGTATAATAGTATGTACCACATAGGGATGTTAAAAGGATTAAATGAGATTAATGAAAGTAAAGTTCTATGCACAGAGTAAGCACTTAACTACAGTTCTTGACAAATGAATTTCTGCTTCCTACCCAAAATCAACTCTGGAGATAGAAGCCAGAGGGAAGCATAGACTCCAGGGAAAAGAGCAACCACTCCAACAATACCACTGTAAAAAACCCTGGAGATACTGAAAGCAGCCTTGAACTGTTGTGTGTAAAAGGTAGATGGTTGTAGCTTGGTTCAAGGGATGGCCAGAGGCATTGGTGATGGGATAGGGCAGAACAAAACTTCTAGTCTTTCTGGGGAAGAAAAGATGGCGGAGGAGTAGGGGACCCTATTTCAACTGGTCCCTGGAATTGAGCTGGATATCTACCAGACCACTCTGAGCACCCACAAAACCAACCTGAGATGTAAGAAGATCTGGATCTCTACAAACAGAATATCGCAGGTGGTTGGTTTTGAGGTATGAAGCGGGGAGCCCTGATTCCATGGGCAGATATCAGAGGATAAACAGCAGCGGGAGGGAGCCTGGCCGTGGGGATCCTACACCACCCGGGAGTGACAGCCTCGCATGCTGGGGACGGGGCGCAGACTCGCAGGCTGGTAGTGGCGGGGAAAGGACTTTAGGGCAGCCCCCGGGGCAGAAACTCGGAGCTGCGGGGTCACGTGTGTGAACTGGGAACGGCTGGCGGTTTTAGAAGCACAAAGGGCAGAGACGTGCTCCAACCTGGAGGCAGGACTGGGAGCGCTGTGGAGGGGCGCGCAACCCAGGATGCTGCAGTTTACAGCAGCATGGACAGAAACAGAGATGGTGTGGACTGGAGAGCTCACTGAAGAACAGACTGTGATCTCTCTGCTCTGAGGCAGAGGGTTGGAAATGGTCTCTTCTGCTCTGACTCATGGAAGAGACGCAGAAAGCCACCAGGGAAAGCTGCCAGAGAACAAAAGTTCCAAAAAACTGATTCCCACTGAGCCCATCCCCCGCCACGGGGGGGCAGGGCAACTCTGCCCAAACAGGGTTGCCTAAGTAACAGCACGGCAGGCCCCTCTCCCAGAAGACAGGCTGGAAAAACAAGATGTCAGCAACCCTAAGGTCCCTAGAAAACAGGTGCATCTTGCTTGGGCTCTGGTCAATAATTTGGACTCTATACATTCCCTTAAACACCCATCAACAGAATGACTAGGAGGAGGAACCCCCAAAATAGGAAAGACTCAGAGATTATAACTTATGCCACAGATTTACAAATGGATGCAGATATAACCAAGATGTCGGAGATGGAATTCAGGTTAGCAATTGTGAAGACAATGGCTAGAATGGAGAAATCAATTAATGGCAACATAGAGTCTCTAAGGGCAGAAATGAAAGATGAACTGGCAGAACTTAAAAATGCTATCAATGAGATCCAGTCTAATCTAGATAACCTAACAGCTAGGGTAAGTGAGGCAGAAGAACGAATAAGCGACCTGGAAGACAATAAAATAGATAAAAAGGGAAAAGAGTAGGCCAGGGAAAAACACTCAGAATCCATGAAAATAGAATCAGAGAAATAAGTGACACCATGAAGCGTTCCAATGTCAGAATAATAGGAATCCCGGAGGGAGTGGAGAGAGAGAGAGGACTAGAAGATGTATTTGAGCAAATTGTAGCTGAACCTGGGGAATGAAACAAACATTCATATCCTAGAGACAGAGAAGACCCCTCCCAAGATCAAGGAAAACAGGCCAACGCCCCAGCATGTAATAGTAAAACTCATAAATCTTAGAACCAAGGAAACCATCTTAAGGGCAGTTAGGGGGAAGAGAGAGAGGAATATCAGAATGACGTCAGACCTATCCACAGAGACCTGGCAAGCCAGAAAGGGCTGGCAAGACATATTCAGGGTGCTAAATGAGAAGAACATGCAGCCAAGAATACTTTATCTGGCAAGGCTGCCATTTAGAACAGATGAAGAGATGGAGAGCTTCCAAGATTGGCAGAAACTGAAAGAGTATGTGACCACTAAGCCGGCCCTGCAAGAAATATTAAGGGGGTTCTATAAAAGGAGAATGACCCCAAGACTGATATACAACAGAAATTTACAGGGACAATCTATGAAAACAAGGTCTTCACAGGTAACATGATGACAATTAATTCATATCTTTCAATAATCACTCTCAATGTGAATGGCCTAAATGCTCCCATGAAATGGCACAGGGTTGCAGATTGGATAAAAAGACAGGACCCATCCATATGCTGTCTACAAGAGACTCATTTTGAACCTAAAGATACATCCAGACTAAAAGTGAAGGGATGGAGATCCATCTTCCATATCTCAAAAGAAAGCTGGGGTAGCAATTCTTACATCAGACACATTAGATTTTAAACTG
>NW_027749951.1:0-303 GCF_054177405.1 Leptonychotes weddellii | reverse complement strand
TGTATGTGGGTGTATGCGCACGCGTGTGCATGTGTCCACTGATGGGAAGGAGCCTGAAGCCCGTGTGCAGTGGAGGCAGGAAAGAAGGAGGCCTGAGCTGCGGGAGGAAAGCCGGGCGGGGGAGCCGTGGCCTGGAGGAAGTGACCAGAGCTCGGGTTGACCGAGCTGGTCCTGACGCAGGCCCAGAATTGAGCACTGGGCCTGGAGCATGCCAGGGAAGCCCCCTCTGCCCCACAGGGCCCAGCGACACCCACTTGACAGAGGAGGTGACTGAGAGGGCACAGGGCAGTGACGTCCCCAGGG
>NW_027749950.1:0-303 GCF_054177405.1 Leptonychotes weddellii | reverse complement strand
CTGGTTCCTAGAAAGGGGTTTTCCTGCGGCTTGTGTGACCGAGTTCTGCCTGTAGGGGGCGCCTGAGCCGTGGCAGGAGAAGACTCGCTTCCTGGTTCTGGGCAGCTGCCCCAGCAGGCTCCTGGGGGGCATGAGGCTTCTCCCGCACCAGGCTCCGCCCCGCACACAGCTTCTCGGGGACCAGGCTGCTGCAGGGCGGTGTGGCCAGCAGCACCCCAAGTCCCGCGGCTTCCCTGACACCTCCCTGGGGCACTAATAATAGATCAGAGTCTTCTGGCCGGACACTTCCGTGTGCACAGCACT
>NW_027749949.1:0-303 GCF_054177405.1 Leptonychotes weddellii | reverse complement strand
GGGTTTGCTCTCGGGAGCTTTTGTTCCCTGCAAGCTTTCTGTACAGCTTTGGAGGATGACAGTGAAAATGGCAGCCTCCCAATCTCCAACCCAGAGGAGCCAAGAACTCAGAGCCCCACTTCTCAGTGAGCCCCCAGAGAAAATCAGTCAATCACTCCTGTCTCCCCAGTCTCCCGCTGCACTCCTTGCTCACCAGGCCAGTGACTGAGTGTTTCTATTTCTGGCACACAATCCTGTTTGGAGTCTCCAAACCCAGCAGATCCCTGTGGTGCGCTCCCATGCCACTCCTCCCCGGGGGAGGAA
>NW_027749948.1:0-303 GCF_054177405.1 Leptonychotes weddellii | reverse complement strand
TCTGCTGGTGGCGCCTGGGTGGCTCAGTCGTTAAGTGGCTGCCTTCGGCTCAGGTCATGATCCGAGGGTCGTGGGATCGAGCCCTGCATCGGGCTCCCTGCTCCGCAGGAAGCCTGCTTCTCCCTCTCTCACTCCCCCTGCTTGTGTTCCCTCTCTCGCTGTGTCTCTGTGAAATAAGTAAACAAAATCTTTAAAAAAAAATAAATAAATAAATAATGGATTCTGCTGCTTAAAAAGTTTGAAAACCACTGTTATAAGGCTTTTCCCTGAAAGGAGGAGAATGAATACACACACACACACACA
>NW_027749947.1:0-303 GCF_054177405.1 Leptonychotes weddellii | reverse complement strand
TGATTTGATTGTTTCTTGCTTAAAAAGCTGATTTTATTTGATATAACATTAATACACATTTTAAACATTCCAAGATAGGCCTCATTTCCTTTCTTTAAAAACAAAAAAAAGATTTTATTTATTTATTTGAGAGAGAGAGAGTGAGCATACGTCTTTGAACACAGGGAGAGGTACCGGGAGAAAGGGAGAGAGAGAGAGAAAAGTAGACTCCCCACCAAGCACAGAGCCAGACTAGGGGCTCCATCCCATGACTCCTGAGATCATGACCTGAGCTGAAATCAAGAGATGGTTGCTGAAGCACTG
>NW_027749946.1:0-303 GCF_054177405.1 Leptonychotes weddellii | reverse complement strand
ACTCTGTTTCCCACATTTGTGTCCTTAACCTAGTCTCAGCTCAGGTGGCTGGGTCTAGGTACAGTGAAAATAGTGTACCTAAAAGGGCATTGGGATTGCAAAATGCCTCTTAAATGGGGAAGGAGAAGGTTTTTAAAAGTCCCTCCTAGGGGTGCCTGGGTGGCTCAGTCGGTTGGGCAACCGATCCTTGATTTCAGCTTGGGTCATGATCTCAGGGTCTGGAGACCGAGCCCCACCTCCAACTCTAAGCTGGGCGTGGAGCCTGCTGAAGATTCTCCTCTCTCTCCCCTCCTCTGCGCCCCA
>NW_027749945.1:0-303 GCF_054177405.1 Leptonychotes weddellii | reverse complement strand
AGAAGCTAGGTGGGCCAGATGTGGCAGGCTCTCACAAGCTGTGGTAGAGTTTGGATTTTGTTCTAAGACTAATGGAAAACTGGAAGATCTTAAGATAGAGATAGATAAGGGGCGCCTGGGTGGCTCAGTTGGTTAAGCGACTGCCTTCGGCTCAGGTCATGATCCTGGAGTCCCGGGATCGAGTCCCGCATCGGGCTCCCTGCTCGGCAGGGAGTCTGCTTCTCCCTCTGACCCTCTCCCCTCTCATGTGCTCTCTCTCTCTCTCTCATTCTCTCTCTCAAATAAATAAATAAATAAAATCTT
>NW_027749944.1:0-303 GCF_054177405.1 Leptonychotes weddellii | reverse complement strand
AATGAAAAATAAAAATGTTTTTTAAAAAAGGGATCGATAAGATGTTGGTTGAAAAAGGGAAAATGAAAAAACCAGAAAAAAAAAAAGAAAAGAAAAAGAAAGTAAAAAAAAAAAAATTAACTTTGAAAGACTACAGAATATTGGTAAAAAAGCCATGGATTCTAAGTGCATTATTCCCCTAGCGCTGGAGTTCTGCCATTCTCATTGATGGGTAAACTTGGTCTTGGCTGGCTGTTCTCGCTGATCTTCTGGGGGAGGGGCCTGTTGCCCTGGTTCCCAAATGTCTTTGCTGGAGGCGGAATT
>NW_027749943.1:0-303 GCF_054177405.1 Leptonychotes weddellii | reverse complement strand
GATCCCAGGACCCTGGGATCATGATCTGAGCCGAAGGGAGACGCTTAACCGACTGAGCCACCCAGGGGTCCCTTTAAAATGAATTCTTGAGAAGAGCTTAGCCTAACACGTTTGCAGTTTCACATTGTGTTTTGGTCCTTCTCTATCCTTTTGGATGGTGACCCCACCCCGTGCCATTTGCCATGACATGCTAAAAAAGAACTTGGTGACTTTGTTTTAAATTAAAAAACTGGACTGTGGACTGTCAATATTTGTCAACTCATAAAGGTCTGATTTGGAACCTGACCACACTGAACAGCACAG
>NW_027749942.1:0-303 GCF_054177405.1 Leptonychotes weddellii | reverse complement strand
GACTTTTTCATGACTATATTGTAATTGTACATTTATTCTATGACTAACACCAGGTTAACATTTATCCCATCTGCCTGATTTTTCTTTTTTTAATTTTAATGACTTTATTTTTTCCTTCCTAAGAGTTTAAAGTTGATTCTTCCTATACACATTGTTCTTGGTTCATTAGGGTGCTCTTTCTGTTTCATACATAGGATTTGTGATTTTTTTTTTCCACTGGGCTCCATGGGCATGGAGCCCAACACAGGGCCCAAACTCACAACCTGAGATCAAGACCTAAGCTGGGGCACCTGGGTGGCTCAG
>NW_027749941.1:0-4411 GCF_054177405.1 Leptonychotes weddellii | reverse complement strand
AAAAAAAAATTTGTGTGGCAATGGATGTTAATTACTTATTGTGATTATTTCACAATATACACAAACAGTAGAATTATTATGTTGTATACCTGAAACTAATGTTATATTGTCAATTATACCTCAATTAAAAAAAAAAACACTTTTTGGGGTGCCTGGGTGGCTCAGTCGTTAAGCGTCTGCCTTCGGCTCAGGTCATGATCCCAGGGTCCTGGGATCAGGCCCCGCATCAGGCTCCCTGCTCAGTGGGAAGCCTGCTTCTCCCTCTCCCGCTCCCCGTTTGTGTTCCCTCTCTCGCTGTGTCTCTCTGTCAAATAAATAAATAAAATCTTAAAAAAATAAATAAAATAAAAAACTAAGTTTAAAACAACTCAAAGACTTTATGCAAACCTAACACACCTACATTCACTGAATAAACACACTTCTTAGTGTTTTTAATTAAAACTGGGACAAAGAATGGCTCCTTATTAAATTCTAAAAAGAATCCATAGTTTCACATGAAAACTAGCCCACTAACATTTGCATTAATACCCCCACAATTTTAGAAGGTCCCCAAAATGAAGAATTACAAGCCCAAACTCACAAGGAATGCTTCATTGAACTCAAAAGAGCAAGGAAATTGCCTCTGAAGCTGATGAACACAGTCAAGCCACTGCAGAAACACTGGGCAGCGCTCGTTCAGATCATCGGAGTTCTCCCCATGACCACACCGGTCGGCAAACTTGTGGCCAAAATCCAGCCACTCCATCTCCACGAGGACCTGGAAACCCTGCAGGGAAACACCCAGGAGAGACCATTTGTACTTGGAGACTATGACAGCTCTGAGCCTGTCAGGACTAACAGCAATAATCCCTTTTAGCAAACTCCCTGTAAGCCCAACAGGAGGCCCTGACCCAGCCCCACAGCCAAGGGCTCCATGGAATGGAGCTCAGGGCAATTTCCCGCTTCCCTCAACTCCATTCCATAATCATCAAAAGGGTACTAAGCATTTATCTAAGCCTTTCCTGAATCCATACTTTCATTCACTATACAGTATAAAAGCCACATTTTTTCTAAATTTCTTTATTTTTAATTATTTTATTTTTATTTTATTTCTGTATTTCGTATTATACTTACAAAGTCTTATTTCTAATAGCTTTCCCTACCCCCAGATTTACGTATTTTAGGGCACCTTTATGGCTTTTCTTACATCTTTAACCCAACATGTGGTTCTTTCAGAGTAGAGCTCTTTCTCCACAGAACACTGTAGTGATATCCCGACCCATTATCATAATGAGCATGCCAAGATCCTTCTATAGTAGCCCCATTTTCCTGGGGTAGCCAAAACTTTTCCAAGTAGATAGACTGCAAAGGAAGACATGTCTGTATTTCTCAATACCTTGTTATACACACTCTGCTCCATTTTAAAAGGCACAGGAACTATGGGAGGCAACACCACAATTTAGCTCAAGGTAAAGGAGCAAGGGTTTTAAAACAAATTTCACTTTCCTTAGGCCTAACCACCAAGACCAAAACTGATCATAAAACCCTTCAGGGTTTCTCCCACTCATACTGACGTACCAAATCCTACTCTTTGGATCCACCCACCTCTATGGTTCGGTAATACGGATCCAGCAAGAGCTTAGCCAATGCCACAATCTGGGGAGTGCGATCCCAGCCATCTGAGCAGTGTGCTAATACCGGCCGCTGGTCACGATCCACGGCGTGCACTACCAGAAGTGCCGACTTCAGAAGCACAGACAGGTGATGGAGCCATTTTGTGCTTTCAAGAGCTGACAGCCAACTACAAAAACAGAAGGGGATAAGGAAATGCTGATTTTTATGATTTACTGCATCATGCCAAATACCCGTGAAATTAAAAAGCAAGTCCCAAAGATCTTTCCCTCCAAATAAAACACTGCCAAAACAAACAAATCTCTGTCTTTATAAAGCATGTACAAAGATGAGGCTTTCAGCCCTATTATGCAATAGAAGACAGCTTTAGAACTAGGACAGTAATTAATAGAATTTTTGTTCCAAAAATCTTATGGCTAGTTTCTGAGAATATCTAGTATTTTTCAGTCCATGGTAGTTATATATCCAGTATAAGCAGTTCTTTCTGGAGTCTTCTGAAGGAAATGAAGCCACTTACGACATTGTAAAACAGAAGGTACTTATATTTAATGATCAGCAACGACGCCCTACAAGTTCTAAAAAAAAAAAAAAAAAGTATAGAAAACTCACACAAACATGCCTATAAGGAGATGTAAGCCAGATGCCACAATCAAGAACAGTGCAGACAACAGCACCTGCTCCGCACACCCTAACACCTACCACTAAAGTCTTAAATTTCTATGGACTAAAACTGAGCCCAAGCTAATGCCTGAAGACTCATATAAATTAGTATACCAATCGCTACATGGTGTTACTGGACTTAACATAGACTGGATTCAGCAGGGATCCAGAAGAACCTTTTTTCGAAAAGACCTTTAGGAAGTATCAGATCCTAAGAATTACCCCTTGAAGTAATCACAAGCTGATCATGCTGGGGTTTTTTTTTATTTTTTATTTATTTATTTATTTTTTAAAGATTTTATTTATTTGACAGAGAGAGACAGCGAGAGCAGGAACACAAGCAGGGGGAGTGGGAGAGGGAGAAGCAGGCTTCCCGCTGAGCAGGGAGCCCAATGGGGGACTCGATCCCAGGACCCTGGGATCATGACCTGAGCCGAAGGCAGACACTTAACGACTGAGCCACCCAGGCGCCCTAATCATGCTTGTTTTTTTACTGTGTTATTTTGTTTCTTGTGCCCTGTCATGGATTCCACTCCCTACATGCCCACCCCCAAAAGCTCTGATTTCTCCAAAATGTGATCGGATTTGTGGTTCCACAGCCTCAAGCAAGTGTTGAGAGGCTTGATTATAGCTGATATCATCACTACCAGGGCTTCCTTTGACTCACAAGGAAGGCTTCAGTACTGCCTTATGATTTGCTGCCAAATAGAGGCAAAGCATTACCTTTTTCCTTAATAAAATCCCAGACATTCATGTGGACCAGGTGAGGGTCAATTACATCTTTCTGACTCTGGATTTAAAAAAGAGCTTTTTGGGGCGCCTGGGTGGCTCAGTCGTTAAGCGTCTGCCTTCAGCTCAGGTCATGATCCCAGGGTCCTGGGATCGAGCCCCGCGTCAGGCTCCCTGTTCCGCGGGAAGCCTGCTTCTCCCTTTCCCACTCTGCCTGCTTGTGTTCCCTCTCTCGCTGTGTCTCTCTCTGTCAAATAAATAAAATCTTTAAAAAAAAAAGCTTTTTTAAGAAAGAATTTTAATATATGGAAGATATTTGTGATCAGGAAGTACTGATTCTATCCCTTTCATCATTTTATAAATAGGAAAACTGATATCCATAGTAATTAAGCCCCTTGGCCAAAGTCACACAATTAGTAGCAGATCTTCTGAGACCAGGCTCCTTCTACGCCCCACCTTTGTGGAAGAGAGCACTACTGGCTGGTTTCTGTAAATGCGTAGTAGATACAATTTGCTAATCCCCAAAGCGGAGCAGCAAGCTCATTCTTTGGTCAGGCCTTTTCCCCAAAGACAACTGCTTCACTCTCTGGGCTGATTCCAACTGTGATGAATCTAATCACTTACTACCAGGAGTTAGTACAAGTGATTCAGGCAGCCATCTGATTGAATAAATCAGGGAATTCTTCAAAACTTGATGTGATCAGAGCTACTGAATAGAACCCAGGGAAAAAGCTATGGGCTCCAGTACAAACACCAGAAAAGAGAAAATTCTGTCTTCTCTGGCACCATTTCTGGCTTCCTGAAAGAGTAAAACAGGGGCTCTTAAATATTTATCTGTCCATATTTGTTTTACAGACCATTCCTGCTAATTTATCTTGTATACAACCAGTTCCCTTAGGGGGAAGGAGTGTTACTCTACCTATCTCACTACAAATGCCAGCCATTCATTTTTAATAAGCAATAAAAATGTGGTAATGTTCTTAATAAATAAGAGGGGGTAGTTTAGGAATCAGAAGCAAATGTAAAAGGAATTCACTGAATGGCAAGTTTAAAGAAAGTTTAACCCTTTTTTACAACATGATGAATAAATTTTGACTTTCAAGTAAAACGTCCCACCCAGTTCACAGCAGATAAGTGTCACCTACAGGACGTCAAAAACCAAAGAATTAAAAATGAGCCAAAAACAATGTAGAAGAGAAGAGGTCCCAGGAAAAACAAGAAGGTAGGGCTTCTGAGGACTGAGATCTGTTTTGTGCTCCCCATCTTTAAACCTTTCAAGGGGCTAGATTTTTCCCCCAGCATCTCCTTTGTGCTACTGTGCTCCTAACACAGAAAGGAGAAGGCCCACAGGGACTAAAAGTAAAACTGAAGTGTACCAAGAAACAGAAGAAAAGACACCTCTCCAAACTCA
>NW_027749940.1:0-14096 GCF_054177405.1 Leptonychotes weddellii | reverse complement strand
TCTGTTGGCCATTTGGATGTCTTCTTTGGAAAAATGTCTGTTCATGTCTTCTGCCCATTTCTTGATTGGATCATTTGTTCTTTGGGTGTTGAGTTTGATAAGTTCTTTATAGATTTTGGATACTAGCCCTTTATCTGATATGTCATTTGCAAATATCTTCTCCCATTCTGTCAGTTGTCTTTTGGTTTTGTTGACTGTTTCTTTGGCTGTGCAAAAGCTTTTTATCTTGATGAAGTCCCAATAGTTAAAGAGGGCATGTTCTGCATGGAGCACTGGGTTATACGTAAACAGTGAATCATGGAACACTACATCAAAAACTAATGATGTAATGTATGGTGAATAACATAATAAAAAAATAAAAAATGGGCTAAGAACTTGAACAGCTATTTCTCCAGAGATCTAAAAATGTCCAATAAGCACATGAAAAGATGCTCAATATCAGTAATCATTAGGAAAATGTAAATCAAGAGTATAATGAGATGCCATCTCGTGTTCATTAAAGTGGCTGCTATCAAAAGAGAGAAAATAACAAGTGTTGTTGACAATGTGGAGAATTGGAACCCTTGTGCACTATTGGTAGGAATGTAAAATGGTACAGTTGCTGAGGGAAACAGTACAGCAGTTCCTCAAAAAGTTAAACATAGAATTGTCATATGATCCAGCAATTCTACTTCTGGGTATATAACCAAAATAATTTACAGTAGATTCTCAAAAAGATATTTGTACACTTATGTTCATAGCAGCATTATGCACAGTAGCTAAAATCTAGAAGCAATCCAAGTGTCCATCTTTGAATAGATAAGTGAAATATGGCATATACATAAAATGGCATATTATTCAGCCTTAAAAAGGAAGGGAATTCTAACATATGCTAAGGCATGTAAGGACATTATGCAAGCAAAATAAGCCAGTTACAAAAAGACAAATACTGTGTGATTCTGTACATTTGAGGTATTTTGAGAGGTCAGAACTACAGAGATAGTAGAACGATGATTTCCAGGAGATGGGGCAAGAAGAGCATGGGAGTTATAATTTAAATAGGTATAGAATTTGTTTTGCAAGGTGAAAAAGTTATGAAGATGGGTGGTGGTAATAGTTGTACAACCTTATATATTTAATATTAAGTGTACACTTAAATGGTTAAGGTATTAATTTTATCTTATTTTACCACAATAAAAAAAATTAGAAAAATACAAATAAGTTAGTCTTTGAATTAGTGGTTAGTAACAGCTTTTTTCACTTAAACTCAGTAAATCATTGCATTATCATTTTTCTATAAACAGTGCTTTTCCCACTCATAAGACAAGTGGTAAAAGCATAAAAATGACTCAGAAATGAATGAAAGAAAAACTTAAATTGAAAATTATATAAGGATATATAAACATTGCAAAAGAGATGGTATTTGGAAATGTTCAATCAAAATTACTACTTTGTGAAAACATAGATGGCTAGAAATCTTATTTCTGGAAAAAAAAAATTGTTCAATTTGATTTTGAATTAAGTTTTATCATTTAGCCCTTACCAAGGAAATAATTCTAAAAGGTGTACTTAGAAGCAGGCAAAAATGACTAATTTTAGCTTCCAAATTTTGCTTAAGACAAGTTCAACTGCTTAAAAAGAAAACTTTTCTCTACCTAAGAACTAAAAAAAAAAATCATAGATTTTGTAGATTGGAAAACTCCTTCTAAACCAGGTCTGATAAAAATGTTATTTTGATCCAAAACTCCCTACTTCCCAATGCCATTAAGAATGGGTACAAAGAAACTTAAAGTTTTGTAAAATATCTCATTGCTAGTACTTGCCATTACTTCGCATGATTCACAAATCGATTTTCTGGCTTTATATCTGTGAGAGACAGTAGGCCTTTTTAACACCATAATTTTTCATAAGCTGATGAGTACAGGGATGATGAATGAGCCTTCATCCCACAGTCTCCTCCAAGTGGACTCTTTAAAAGAAGGTAGTTGTTTTGAAGTTATCTTTAATTTTATTTTACTTTCCATTGCTTTGCAAAGCTTTCTGGAAATTACATTATTTCCTTATCAGTTATTAAACCCTACAGATTACTTTTGTTCAAGTATAGAGGTTATTTTTAGTACATGGAGTTGAAAAATGAGACATATGGGTACCTTGTGCTAGCCCACATCCGATAAGACCAGCAGGTAGTATTAACTTCTGGTTGTGGCTACAAATTATTGATTAGGAAAGAGGTTCCAAATATGTATAAGAGGCAGAAATGATATCCTCAAAAAGAAGGCCAGCATAGAGGAGATAACTACTCCATCCCCAGGGTGCAGCATCATGCAGGCACTTAGGCTGACTACAAAAGGCAAGGTTTCAGAGGGTTGCAATGCAACCATGTGTGTCTTTAGGGTTTTTCTTGTCTGCGGCTTCTTCCATTTATTGAAGATGATTCCATCTGACACTCCTAGATATCCATAGCTCATAAATTCTTTCTATTCTCCCAAGTGGTATCTACTCTCAGGAAACATAGGTTCACTGCTTCTTTGCTTAGAGGTACTTTTCTTTTGACAGGAGATGAATACAGTATAGGAATATATAGGGGCAGGTTGATTGCATTAATCATGTCTTACAAATATTGACATGGAACATATGAAAGGACAGGACATGAGAAAAGTAAATAACTATAGAAAACTCTCTTTGGGGCGCCTAGGTGGCTCAGTCAGTTAAGCATCTGCTTTCGGCTTAGTTCATGATCCCCGGATCCTGGCATCGAGTGCATCAGGCTCCCTCTGTCTGTCAAATAAATAAATAAAATCTTTTTTTTTTTTTTTAAGATTTTATTTATTTATTTGACAGAAAGAGACACAGTGAGAGAGGGAACACAAGCAGGGGGAGTGGGAGGGGGAGAAGCAGGCTTCCTGCGGAGCAGGGAGCCCGATGCGGGGCTCGATCCCAGGACTCTGGGATCATGACCTGAGCTGAAGGCAGACGCTTAATCATCTGAGCCACCCAGGTGCCCCTAAATAAATAAAATCTTAAAAAAAACCTCTCCCTTACCTGTCTGTCCATCCATTCGTCTATCATCCATTCATTCAATTTATGCTATCTTATTCTCTCTCCCTCTTCTTTTCCACCCTCCCCTTTCTTTCTATCTATCTATCTATCTATCTATATGTGTGTGTGTATTCATCTATTCATTTTTCTGAAGTATAGCATACATACAGTAAAATTAATTTTTTAATATAAAATTCTGAGTTTCAACAGTTACATAACTACCACCACAATCAAGATAGAAAACAGTCTTGTCACAAAATATTTCTCTTCTATTCTGTTCTACTTAATCACTGCCCTAACCCTAGCCACTGACAACCAATGCTATGTTTTCTCTTCTCTCAATTTTGCCTTTTCCAGAATGCCATGTAAATGAAAACCTATGGCCTTTGGAATCTGACAACTTTTACTATCATAGTGTGTTTCAGGTTCATCCATTTTGAGATGGATATTAATAGTTTATTTTTATCACTGAATAATATATGTTGATGTACTACTCTTTTTATAGCTGTTCATTTATTGAAGAATATTTGGGCTCTTCCTAGTTTCTGGTGATCATATATAAGCAAAGTCACTATAGACATTCACAAACAAGTTTTTGTATGAAGGTAAACTTCCATGTTTCTTGGGTAAATCCTTAGGAATGGGATTCTTCCTCACTTTAAATAATAAATTAATGCTGTAGTTTTATATATTCTCTTTTGTGAATGTATCTCGTGTGTTGAGGCAAAAACCCCATTAGATCTGAATGTACTGATAAAACTGAGGTTCTGGACTTATGAAGATCAAACCCTGGGATAAAATCTACTTGGTTAAGGGATATTTGCCCTTTCATATATGGTATTTTATTCTATTTGTCAATACATCTTTCAGAACAGCTTTATTGAGATATAGTTCACATACCATAAAATTTACTCTTTTAAAGTGCACAGTCCGGTGGGTCATTTGTGTATTCATGGAATTCTGCATCATTGCAACTGTCTAATTTTAGAACATTTTCATCACCCTAAGAGAAACCACACATTTACCACCTGCCTGTTCTTATGCCAGACACTTCCCATTTCCCTCTCCTCCAGTGCCAGAAAACTACTAATCCACTTTGCATCTCTAAGGATTCACCTATTCTGGACATTCCATATGAATAGATTCATACAGCATGTAGTGTTCTGTGACTGATCCTCACACTTAACATGTTTTCAAGGTTCATCCTCCTTATAGTATATATTAATACTTCATTCCTTTTTAGTACAGAATAATATGGTTGTTACATTTTATCTGTATATTTATCAATTGAACATTTGTTTTTTTTTTCCCCCTCACCATTATGAATAATGCTGATACGAACATTTGTGTATAAGTTTTTGTGCAGACGTGTGCTTTAGTTTCTTTTGGGTATATACCTAGGAGTGCAATTGCTGGATCATATGGTAACATTAACATTTTGAGAAAGTACCAAAATGTTTTCCAAAATGGATGTACTGTTTCACATTTCCACTGGCAGAGAGTATTCCAATTTCTCTACACACTTACTGACATTTGTTACTGTCATTTTTATTTTAGACATCCTAGTAGATGTGAATGGTATGTCATTGTGGTTTTGATTTGCATTTCCTTTAGAACTAATGATTTTGAGCATCTTTTCATGTAGTTACTGACTACTTGTATATCTTCTGTGGAGAAATAACTGTTCAAGTCCTTTGCTCCCTTTTTAAATTGGGTTATTTGTCTTTTTATTGTAGAGTTGTAAAATTTCATTATACATTCAGAATACAAGTCCTCATCAGTATGTGATTGGAAAATATTTTCTATAATTTTCTGTTTCATTTATTTTTATTTTTACTCTAAACTTTTTAATTCTCCCTTATGCTTATTTTGGGTTGTTTGCTCTTTCTCTTCTAGTTTCTTAACATGGAGGGTTAGGTAACTGATTTAATTCTTTTCTAATATAGGCATTTACAGGTATAAATTTTACTCTAAGCCTTGATTTAGCTGTCTACTGTATGTTTTGATATGCTGTGTTTTGTTTTCACTCCTCACAAAGCATTTTCTAATTTATCTTCCTTGCATATTCTATAATCCATATGCCATTTACAGATGTTTGAATTTTCTCATATTTATGGATTTCCCAACTCTTTCTGTATTTTATTTCTAATTTAATTTCATGGTGGTTGAACAAAATAATTTGTGATTTAAATCATTCTAAATTTATTGAGTTGTCTTTTATGGCCTAACAGATGGTTTATCCTGGGAGATATTTTGTATGGACATGGGAAGAATGTGTATTTTGTTGTTGGTTGGAATGTTACATATATGTTTGGACTAGTTATTTTATACTGTTCAACTCTTCAATTTCCTTGTTGATCTTTCTTATTGTTCTGTCTGCAAGTGGGCTATTGACATCTTCAACTGTTAAATTTAGTTAGCTATTTTCTCTTTAATTTTGCTTCATGTTCTTTGCTGTTTTGTTGTTACATGTATGCATGTTTATTGTATCTTCCTGATGGATTGATCCTATTATAATTATAAAATGTTCTTTTTTGCCCTTATTTTTTTTTTGCCCTTATTTTTTGTCTTAAAATCCATTTTGCCTGGTATTAGAATAACCACTTTTCTTTATTGTTTGCATCATATATATATATATATATATATATATATCTCCATGCTTTTATTTAAACCTTTTTTTCTTTGCGTGTGAAGTTTGCCTATTATATGCAACATATATTTGGGTCGTGTTTTTATCCATTCTGCCAATCTATGATTTTGATTGGAGATTTTTAAAAATTTTATTAAAAATAAAAATTTATATTTATTTAAAATCTGTAAAATCTGTTGAGATCTATCAGAAGATGAAAATGAATAATACAGTTCTGAGTATTGATGAGGATGTGGAGCAACTGGAATTCTTTACATTGCTGGTGGGAATATAAATGCTAAATAGTTTAGATGTTTTTGATAATATAGTTCCTTAAATAGTTAAGCATGTACATATTGTAGTATTGAGCAGTCCCACTCTTGGATATCTAGAGAAATGAAATTGTATGTTCACATAAAACCTGTACACAAATGTTTGTAATACTGTTCATAACTGCCAAGAAATGTTAACAACCCAAATGTCATTTAATTAATAAATGGATAAAGAAACTACAGTATATCTCTGATGTACATCAAATGGAATACTCTGCCAGCAATAAAAAGAAACATTATTTTTTTTAAGATTTTATTTAGTTATCTGAAAGAGAGAGAGAGTGAGAAACAGCGTGAGAGGGGAGAGGGTCAGAGGGAGAAGCAGGCTCCCTGCTGAGCTGGGAGCTGGATGCGGGACTCAGTCCCAGGACTCCAAGATCATGACCTGAGCCGAAGGCAGTTGCTTAACCAACTGAGCCACCCAGGTGCCCAAAAAGAAACAAATTATTGATAAATGCAAAAACTTAAATGACTCTCAAACACATTGTATTGAGTGAAAGGTTACATACTGCGTGATTCTAGTTATAGGACATTCTTGAAAAACTATAGGGATTGAAGAACAAATCAATGGTTGCCAAGAATAATGTGGGGAAGAGGGTGACTATAAAGGAATAGCAGAAAAGAGTTTTAGGATGAATACTTATTGCTATAAGCATACATGAATCTACATATCTGTTAAAATTCATTGAACTCTACACTCCCCCCAAAAAAATCTCTTAATGTAATTAATAATGTAGGTTTTATGTCTGCCAGTTTGGTCTTTGTTTTCT
Organism: Leptonychotes weddellii; assembly: GCF_054177405.1. Taxonomy (NCBI): domain Eukaryota; kingdom Metazoa; phylum Chordata; class Mammalia; order Carnivora; family Phocidae; genus Leptonychotes; species Leptonychotes weddellii. Next base: position 7,347 of record NW_027749940.1, on the reverse strand, counting down.
ATGTATTTTTATCTTTTTTCCCATATTTTACTTCATTATTATTTTCTTTTGAGTTAGATCAATATTTTATAATGTACATTTAATTCCCTTGTCTATTTAAAAAATATATTTTCAGTTTTCTTAGTAGTCACCCTAGAGATTAACATCTTAAGACAATAGAATTTGAATTATACCAACTTAATTCCTAAATTGTACAGAAACTTTGCTCCAATATAGCTCTGTTCTCTCTCTTCTCCTTTAGGCTATTATTGTCATACAAATTACCTGTTTAAACGTTTTAAGCCTTTCAATAGAGATTTAAAATTATTGCTTCAAGCAATTACAATTCAAATCAGAGGAAAAAATGAGTTATAAACAAAAATACATAAGAGCAAGTGCTGAGTGCACAAGCAGGGGAAGAGGGAGAGGGAAAAGCAGGCTCCTGGCTGAACAGGGAGCTCCATGTGGGGCTCCGTCCTAGGACCCTGGAGATCATGACCTGAGCCAAAGGCAGACACTTAACCAACTGAGCCACTCAGGCACCTCATTAGTTATTAATCTTACTGAGAATCTTTTATATGTGATCTGCTGATTTTTCTCTTGATACTTTTAAGATTCCCTCTTTGTTTTTATTTTTGACAGTTTGATTATGTGTGTCTAGACTTGGATGTCTTTGAGTTTATCTAATCAAGAGGTCTTGAGCTTATATTCATGTAGAATGAAATTTAGGAAGTTTTCAACCATTTCTTCGGATCTTCTTTCTACTCTTTTTCTCTTCTCTCCTGGGACTCTCATGAGTATTTGGTACATTTGATAATAACTTATTGATCGATGGGCTCTGTTTATTTTTCTTAATTGTTTTTTCCTAGTTCCCTCTGACAGAATATTCTCAAGTTTGCGGATTCCTTTTTTACCAGCTCAGATTTACTGTTTATTTACTGAATTTTTTATTCTAGTTATTGTTCTTCTCAACTGTAGAATTCCTACTTGGTTCTTTTTTTTTTTTTTTTTTTTTTACAATTTTTATCTTTGTTGATATTCTCTATTTGGTGAAGCATTATTCTCATGTTTTCTTTAATTCTTTGGATATGTTTTTCTTTAGTTTTTAGAACAGATTTATAATGTTACAAAATCTTTGTCTAATCCATATCTGGGCTTCCTCAGGGACAGCTTCTGATGACTACTTTGTTTTTTGTGTATGGCATATACTATCCTATTTCTTTGCATGTCTCATAAAATTTTGTTTAAAACTGGGTATGTTAAATAATACGGCAACCTGAAAATCAGATTTCCCCTCTCTTGCCTCTACCCCATTCCTCAGGTTTTGTTACCGTTGTTCTTTTTGCTTCTGTTTGTCTGTTAAGTAACTTTACTGGCTTTACTGGGCTAATTCTGTAAAATCTGTGTGTGTGTGTGTGTGTGTTTTATCATGTTTGGCCACTGATATCTATGCTCCGTTAGCTTAGTAATCAGCCAATGATTGGAAATAGATTTGCTTGAGTCATCCTTTGCTAAGGGGCTTTGTATGTGTTGGCACATGTCTTCAGTGCTCTTAGAATTCTTTCTTAGCTTCACGTTCTGCTTATACAAAGCCTCAAAGTCAACCAGAGGTGAGATTGGGGCCTTCTCAGTTCTTTTCTGAACATATTAACACCCCTGCACATGTTTGTGATTTTCTGAATTTTCAGGAATATGTCAGAGCTTTATAAAACTTCCTATGAACATCTTATTCTACCAATTTATTCTTTTTTCTTTTTTTCCCTTCTTCCCTCTTCCCTTCCCCTCCCCTTCCCCTCTACTCCCCACCAGCTATTATTTACTGCAACTACTATTGCTGCTTTAGGCAGCTGCATTATAAACAATTGCTGCTGATTTTTTTTTTCCCACGTATGTCCTTAGGATAGGAATTTTCCTTCTGAGCAAGCTTTTGAGGAAGTACAAATAATAACAAACACTGTGAATGTTTTTTTTTTGTTTTGTTTTGTTTTTGTTTTTGTTTTTCTCCCCAGGGAGCTACCAGATAGTGACTATTTCTTGGGACTTTTTGGACTACTCCAAACTGCCCTCTCTAATGGCTGCTAGGCTGCTGGTTTTCACAGCTTCTGTGTTGTGAGGCTGCTGGTGTTTTAAGTTTACTGTGATTTGAAGAGAGTGGTGTGAGGATGAGTTAAAATGCCACAAAGAGTATTCATTCTTAGATTCAGCCATTTTTCCCTTGAGTAAATGTTCCTGGACTGTTGCCTTGGGTTTATTTCTGGAGTTTTGATAAAGTTGATTTTCTCCAATTTTTCCAGTATTCTTTTTGCATTTATAGAGGAATGAATTTTGAGGTCTTAATCTGTCATTCTGGAAGTATATCTACTCTTGTGAATATATTTTTGAGGTTTTTTTTCCACCTATCTTCATAAGGCTTGTAATTTTATTTTAGTATTTAGTGTTAGGTATTGATATTGATGTAATGCTGGCCTCATGATATCCACTGGCAAATACTCTTTTTCTTTCTTCTGTCCTTTGTGTAGGATAGGCGTTGTTTTATCTCAAAGCCTTGATAGATTTCAGCAGTGAAGCCATCTGGGCCTGCAGTTTGTTTGTGGGAAGGTTTTAAATTTTAGATTCAAGTTCTTTAATACATACATATATATATGCATATGTATATATGTATATATATGTGTGTGTATATATATATGGCTATTGAGATTTTTCTTTTTGTGTCAGTTTGTATAGTTCGCATATCAAGAAATTTGTCTCCTACATGTTAGCTGTTCCATTTTGGGCATAAAATTTTTAATATGTTTCTTACTCTTTGATGTTTGTGGATTTTCTGTTAATGTAGCTTTTTCACATCTTATTGTTATGCCTTTTTCTCTGATCAGTCTAACTAGAGGTCTACCAATTTTATTAAGGTTTATAAGCCAGTCTGATTGGTTTCATTGATATTTCTCTATCACACCTCTTTTCTAATTCCTTTGTGCTGTTACAGGTTATTTCTGGACTCTACATTGTACTGATATGTCCATTCTTATGCCAGTGTCACAGAGTTCTCAGCAGTAGAACTTTATAGTAAGTTCTGAAATTGGGAAATGTAAAGTCTCCAACTCTGTTCTTCCATTTTCAAAATTGTGCTGACTATTCTGGGTCACTCCCATTTGCATCTAAATTTTACAATCAGTTTCCCAATTTCTGCAAAAATACCTGCTGGGATTCTGGTAAGGATTCATAGAATCTACAGATTACTTTGGGAAGAATTGTCACCATCAAAGACCTCATTACAGAGAATGCAGAACTTCATTTGACTTTATTTGAGCAGTTATTGTGTGAATGTACATAGAAGAAGTGACCTATAAAATCTTGGATAAAGAGCTTAAAATTCAGTGGGTTGATTTTTATCAATTGTCTAAGAGGAGGACAGAGGTAGTAAAAGAGTAGAAAGGTTTGAATTCTGTGCCTAGAGGATAGGAGCAGAGGATAAAACACAGGAGGGCAGAGGGCACAGAAATGCAAGTCTGAGGGCCTTAAATACCAAATACAATACTAGGGCTGATAAGTTGTTTCTGGGGAGAAATGCAGTTTAACATGGATAGTATGTAATTGCATAGGAAATGTGTGTAGCACAAAAATAGGCACATGGGATACGTACAAGGTTTGGGGGGATTTTACTTCACTGGTTCTTACGGTTTCAGCTAGACTATCTTAAACTTTGAGGAGGGTACATGTACAATTGTATACTGAGGATGAGTGTATGTCTTATACTAGGTCAGCATGTTTCAGTTTTGTGGCCAAGAAGCCAGGGCTTAATGGTGGGATGGCTTTTTTGTTTGTTTTTGTGGTGATAACATTTAAGATCTACTTTCAAGTATACAATACACTGTTTTTAATTATAGTCACCACACTATACATTAGATCCCCAGAACTTATTTATCTTATAACTGGAATTTTATACTTTTTGACGCTCCCAGTTTCCCTCACCTTCAGTCCCTGGCAACCACCAATCTACTATCTTTTTATGAGTTTGGCTTTTGAGATGCCACATATAAATGAGGACATGCCATATTTTGTCTTTATCTGGCTTATTTCACCTAGCAAAATACCCTATCATAATGTTTCATCCATGTTGTATTTGCAACAAATAGCAGGATTTTTTTTCATGGCTGAATCGTGTTCTTGTATGTGTGTGTGTATGTATGTGTGTGTGTGTGTACATATATACACTACAGATTTTTTCCCCATTCATGTATCAATGGAAATACAAGTTGTTTCTATGTTTTGGCTCTTGTAAATAATGCTGTAATGAACATGGGAGGGCCGTATCTCTTAGAGGTCCTGTTTTTATTTCCTTCAGGTATATGCCCGGAAGTGGGTTTGTTGGATCGTATGGTAGTTCTATTTTTAATTTTTTGATAAACTTCCATATTGTTTTCCATAATGGTTGAACCGGTTTACATTCCCATCAACAGTATATAAAGGTTCCTTTTTCTCTACATCCTCACCAGCATATCATAGTCTCTTGTCTTTTGGATAATAGCCAGCCTAAAGGTGTGAGGTGAAATCTCCTTGTGGTTTTGATTTGCATTTTCCTGATTAGTGATGTTGAGCACCTTCTCATATACTTGTTACCATTTGCATGGTATTTCTGGGAAAATGTCTATTTAGGTTCTTGTTCATTTAATTGGACTGTTTTATTTTTGTTTTGCTATGGAGTTCTGTGAATTCCTTATGTATTTTAGATATTAACTCATTATCAGATATATGATTTACAAAATTTTTTTCCCCATTCTATAGTTTGCCTTTTCAGTTTGTTGGTTGTGGGGTTTTTTGGGGGGCGGGGGTTTCCTGTGCACAGGTGTCATAGTTAATATGTGGTCTCACTTGTTGATTTTTTTGCTTTTGCTGTTTGTGCTTTTGGTATCCTATCAAAATAAATCATTGCCAAGATCAATGTCAGTGAGCTTGCCTCAGTTTTATTCTAGGAGTTTTACAGTTTCACATCTTCTATTTAAATCTTTAATACACTTCAGGTTAATTTTTGTAGGTGGTGTAAGGTTGGGGTCCAATTTCATTCCTTTGAACATGAATAGTCAGTTTCCCCAACACCATTTATTGAAGAGAATCTCTCTTCTTGTGTATTTGATTGGCTTCCTCGTCAAATATTAGTTGCCCATATATGTGCAGATTGATTTCTGGGATCTTAATTCTGTTCATTGGTCTGTATGTCTGTTTTTATGCCAGTACCAAACTGTTTTGATTAGTATAGCATTGAATATAGTTTGAAATCAGGAAATGTGATGTGTCTTGCTTTGTTTTTTCTCAAGATTGCTTTGGCTGGTCAGGGTCTTCTGTGTTTCATGCAAATTTGAGTATTCTATTTCTGTGAGTAATGTCATTAGAATTTTGATAAGGGTTGTATTAAATCTTTAGAGGTCTTTGAGTAGCTTGGGCAATATTAACTCTCCACTTATTTGTGTTGTCTTCAGTTTCGTTCATCAATGTCTTGCCCTTTTCAGTATGCAAATCTTTCATTTCTTTGGTTAAATTTATTCCTAAGTATTTTATTGGCTTGGATGCTATTGTAGATGAAATTATTTTTTAAATTTCTTTTTCATATAGCTCATTGTTAGTGTGTAAAAGTGAAAATTTTTTCTTTTTTTTTTTTGTATGCTCTAACTTTACTGAATTCATTAGCTTTAACAGTTTTTGGTGGAGTCTTTAGGATTTTCTATATATAAGATCATGTCATCTACAGAGATAATTTTACTTTTTCCTTTCCAATTTAGATGCCCTTTACTTATTTTTCTTGCCTAATTGCTCTGGCTAGAACTTTTAGTACTATGTAGAATAGAAGTAAGAGTGGGCACCCTTGTTTTGTTCTTAGAGGAAAAGCTTTCACCCTTTCACCATAAAGTAGGATGTTAGCTGTGGGCTTGTCATATATGACTTTTATTAGGTTGAGGTATGTTCTTTCTATATCTACTTTGTTGAGAGTTTTTTTAATAGTATATTAGTATTTTTTAATTTAAATTCAATTAGCCAAGGTATAGTACATCATCAGTTTTTGATACAATGTTCAATGATTCATCAGTTGAGAGTTTTTATCATGAAAAGATGTTGAATTTTGGCCTAGTGGTTTCTACCATGTAAAATTTAAATGTTCTGTTGGGATCCAAATAGTAACTTGAAAACTTAAAATCCAAGTATTGAGTAATTTGGATTTTTAACATAAAACATCTTTATATTTTCAGATCCAAATTTAATCTATAAATTCCCTTTATGCCTTTTATTTATCTAATTTAAATTCACTTATTAAATACCATTTTGTGAAGACTCTTAAGCCCATTTACTGTGTATTTTGATTAGAGTTATTAATAAAATTCATAAAACTCAAAGGCAGCTGGTTTCATTTTTAATGATCATTATCATATAGCATTTCATAATGGAAAAAAATGTCCTTGGTTTTTAAAGTAGAAGTGAATATAATTCTTCCTCTGTTGTTTTAATCGTAATTTGATTGAGGCATAAATGTGATTTTAATGAAAAATAATACTAATAAAATGTTTGTATTTAATACCTTTTATGCATTATTTTATTCTCCTCACCCTAAGTAAAACAGAAAAAGGGAAAAGAATTAACTTGGGTTTTTTCTTTATACTATCTGCCTCATGGCTATAATTACTTGGAAATCAAAGGCAAATCTGAGGATTATTAGAAGAAAATGCCTGTGGTTATTGACTTGTAGGAGGTAGAGTCAGACTGGGAGTGAGCAAGTGAAGAAGCTGTGTTTAAAGGTAAGAGAGAGTGTATCATTCCAGAGAGATATAAAAGGCAGGGAGGAACTGTTGTTCAAAGACAACTTTTAATACAGGTCGACTTTTGTGTTAGAAATATGCTTAACTTCAGAGTATTCTTTTTAAAAAAAAGTCTATGCATTAATGGGGCACCTGGATGGCTCAATTGGTTAAGTGTCTGACTCAGGTCATGATCTCAGGGTCATGGGATTGAGACCCATGTCAGTCTCCATACTCAGCTTGGAGTCTGCTTGGGATTCTCTCTCCCCGCCCCCCCCCAGCTCATGCACACTCTCCCTTGCTGGCTCTCAATAAATAAATGAAGAAATCTTCAAAAATCTATGCAAAAACTATAAGAATTATATTTACATTATAACATTTGGTGATAACATTGAGGAATCAAGAGCAAGAGCTCAGACTTCATGATCACAGGTAGAGCAGGACTTCTGGAGCCTGTAAGTAGGTTGAGGTTCTGCAGAAATCTGCTCCTCTCAGGGATGATTTCTGGTCCCAGAGAAAGAGTCACTGGTGTTGGAACTTTCCTGGGCCATGTGGTCCTACTATCCCTAAGTGCTGAGCTTCCCTAACC
>NW_027749939.1:0-303 GCF_054177405.1 Leptonychotes weddellii | reverse complement strand
TTTCCTTCCAGAGGAAAATGATCCCCCTGCAGCTACAGATTCAGTGTGTCTGTAGGAAGAGGTGAGTTTAAGATCTTCCTATGTCACCATTTTGAACTGGAACTTGCATTTCTTATATTTGTTGTCCTCTTTCACATCCCATGGTGTGAAGGAACTTGTGTGTTTGTGTATGAGAACACAGAGACATAGAACATCACCAAATATGGGTCATTAAGGCCTTCCTTCACCTCAGGAAAGCATGCTGAATTATAGAATGCAGAAGACCCAAGAAAAAACAGGGCAGGAAACAAGGAAAGCTTCAGA
>NW_027749938.1:0-303 GCF_054177405.1 Leptonychotes weddellii | reverse complement strand
CCCAGAGACTGGAGACCTCTCACCGAGGGTGAGCTCCGGCAGCTGGAGCGTGTCCTCAACCTCCTCCCTCCGAGCATCGGGACGGCCACCTACCAGGTGACCTGCTCTGGGTGGGCGCTGGGCCGTAAGTCCACCAGAGCCAGCAAGGGCATCTGACCTGCGGCAGCCGCCAGCACAGTCAGATGAGCGTGAACCTGCTGACAGACGGACCAACGGTGCCAACCATCCTGGGGATGGAGGACGTCCCATTTCTGTATGATTTTTAACCAAAGGTGAGAAGAGGAAAAGTCCCTGTGGTCTCGG
>NW_027749937.1:0-303 GCF_054177405.1 Leptonychotes weddellii | reverse complement strand
GGGCGCCTGGGTGGCTCAGTTGGTTAAGCGACTGCCTTCGGCTCAGGTCATGATCCTGGAGTCCCGGGATCGAGTCCCGCATCGGGCTCCCTGCTCGGCGGGGAGTCTGCTTCTCCCTCTGACCCTCCCCCCTCTCATGTGCTCTCTCTCATTTTCTCTCTCTCTCAAATAGATAAATAAAATCTTTAAAAAAAAAAAAAAAAAGCAGACTCCCCGCTGAGTGCGGAGCCCAACACGGGGCTCGATCTCACGACCCGGAGATCATGACCTGAGCCGAAACCAAGTCAGATGCTTCGACCGACT
>NW_027749936.1:0-303 GCF_054177405.1 Leptonychotes weddellii | reverse complement strand
TCGTTTCCATTTCTCACTCTCTCAACTAAAAACCTTGGATGTGATGTAACAAATAAACATGGAAAAGCTGTGAAAGATGGAAAAAAGAAGACAGACTGGCCCAGGGACCTCATTCTTTGAGAAACAACACAAAGGTATGAAAAAAAAAATAGTCAAGAAGCTGAATGAACCCTAAATGGGATAAATCCAAAGAAATCCATGCCAAGATCATAAGCAACTCTCTGAAAACTAGAAACAAAGAAAAAAAATTGAAAGGTACTAGGAAGAACAACAATAGCAGAATACACATTCTTTTTAAGTGAC
>NW_027749935.1:0-303 GCF_054177405.1 Leptonychotes weddellii | reverse complement strand
TAACAGGTAACAACTAAGTCAGCCATTAAAAAAAAAAAAAAGATGAAACAAAAGAAGACTATGTGCTCATTCTACTAAGGGAAAGAAATTGTTTTGCTGTGCCGTCAAAATTATTGGGTATCTTTAAAACCAGGTTTAGATAATTTATTTTTAAGCTGTTTTTCCCTAAGAACAGACCTTTGTTTCAAATTGTGAAGCACGTCACTGTTTTTAGAAATTCATCTATTTACCATTAGCAGTACTTGATTTAAAAAGGTTCATTTAAACAATTCTGTTTCACCTCCATGTATTTAAAAAAAAAAA
>NW_027749934.1:0-303 GCF_054177405.1 Leptonychotes weddellii | reverse complement strand
TTCAAATGTGTGTGAATTAAATAAAATAAAAATGAATTTCTAAGTCTGCTCTTCTGTTCAGACTTTTAGGACATCATAATTTGATATTGGACTAAACTTCTAATTTAGGGACTGGCAAACCTTGTATGTAAAGGGCCAGATAATACATATTTTCAGCTTTGTGGGTCATATGGTCTCTCCTCAAATATTCAATTCTGTTGTTCTAGCACGAAAATCATGCATAAACAAATGAGCATGGCTGTATTTCAGGAAAACTTAATTATAAAAACAGGCAGTGAGTCAGATTTGACCCATGAGTCCTAG
>NW_027749933.1:0-303 GCF_054177405.1 Leptonychotes weddellii | reverse complement strand
GGAGACGAAATCCAGGTCTCCTACTCCTCCGCCATCTTGCTCCGCCCCCTAAGTGTCTGACTCTTGATTTCAGCTCAGGTCACGATCTCAGGGTCATGAGATCAAGCCCCGCATTGGGCTCCATGCTCAGCGTGGAGTCTGCTTCTCTCTCTCTCCCTTTCCCTTGGCCCCTCTCCCAACTCATGCACTCTCTCTCTCTCTCTCAAATAAATAAATGAATCAATCTTTTTTTTTTTAAAGGCACAACCACCACAGTTAATGTCTAGTAACCTTTATGTGCTGAGCAATGTGCTGAACATTGTG
>NW_027749932.1:0-303 GCF_054177405.1 Leptonychotes weddellii | reverse complement strand
ACACCCGCTGTGCGCGAAAAACCAAGTCCACAGACAATTCATTTCTATTTACCAAACTCCACTTGCTAGAAACTTTTCAGGGCCACCTTCCTTCAAAAGGTCCGTTGTAGGGGCGCCTGGGTGGCTCCGTCGTTAAGCGTCTGCCTTCGGCTCAGGTCGTGATCCCGGGGTCCTGGGATCGAGCCCCGCGTCGGGCTCCCTGCTCCGCGGGGAGCCTGCTTCTCCCTCTCCCTCTGCCCCCGCCCCCACTTGTGCGTGCTCTCTGTCTCAAATAAAAAAAATCCTAAAAAAAAAATGTCCATT
>NW_027749931.1:0-303 GCF_054177405.1 Leptonychotes weddellii | reverse complement strand
CTTTCATGGGCTTTCTTGCTGGAAGGCCCATAGGAGGTCATGGCTCCCGTCTCTGGTTCTTAGTCATCTGGGAGAAGTTGAGGATTGGGGTCTTAGGGGCATCTGACAGGGTGAGGAGTCAGGGCCTTGGTCCCTTGGTTCTGGGACTTTAGCTTTGTCCTACAGGGACCCTCAGCCAAGCCAGCTGCCTTTTCTATGTTCTCCCCCATCCCTTGCCTTCCAGCGCCCCTGCCCAGGAGGGGACTGCGAGCTCTCACAGCCGGGACCTGGGCCCAGCTGCTCAGAAGCTGGGAAGATAGGTTC